>NC_084752.1:36283528-36386028 GCF_033978785.1 Entelurus aequoreus | reverse complement strand
TATCATAATTTATCCTAGTTTAGCATAATTTAGCTTAGTTTTTTTTAGCATATCATAACTTAGCTTAGTTTAGCATACCTTATCTTAATTTATCACAATTTATCTTAGTTTGGCATAATTTATCTTAATTTATCATAATTTATATTAGTTTAGCATAATTTATCTTAATTTATCATAATTTGTTTTTAGTTTAGCATAATTTAGCTCAATTTATCATAATTTATCTTAGTTTAGCATAACTTAGCTTAGTTTAGCATACCATAGCTTAATTTATCACAATTTAGCTTAGTTTAGCTTAATTTATCATAATTTATCCTTGTTTAGCATAATTTAGCGTAGTTTTTTTTAGCATATCATAACTTAGCTTAGTTTAGCATACCTTATCTTAATTTATCACAATTTATCTTAGTTTGGCATAATTTATCTTAATTTGTCATAATTTATTTTAGTTTAGCATAATTTAGCTTAATTTATCATAATTTGTTTTTAGTTTAGCATAATTTAGCCCAATTTATCATAATTTATCTTAGTTTAGCATAACTTAGCTTAGTTTAGCATACCTTAGCTTAATTTATCACAATTTAGCTTAGTTTAGCATAATTTATCTTAATTTATCATAATTTATCCTAGTTTATCATAGCTTATCTTAGTTTGTATCTTAGCATATCATAATTTATCTTAATTTATCATAATTTATCCTAGTTTATCATAACTTATCTTAGTTTGTATCTTAGCATATCATAATTTACCTTAATAGATCATAACGTAGTTTAGTTTAGCATATCATAATGTAACTTAGTTGATCTTATCATAACTTATCTTAGTTTATCTTAGCATATCATACCTTATCTTAGTTGATCATACTTTAGCTTAGTGGCCTAGTGGTAAGCAGGGGTGGGCAATTAATTTTTGCCGGGGGCCGCATGAGCAACCCGAGCACTGCTGGAGGGCCACACCGACATTATTTCAATTAAATTTTGCTCAAATTATTTTTGATATACCGTAAAATAAACAACAATAATAATAATATAATATTTCATTTTCTGTCACTTTATCTTGCATCCTCTTTGTTGTGAACGTAGCGCGCCTGTAAGGTGATTGGTGAAGAAGGAGGAAGCGTTCGTTGTTGCGTAAATGAGGAGTGAGGATAGACGTGCGCGTGGAAAGAACAAGATAAGTTGAGCTGTGTTAGCATAGGTTGCGCAATAAAAGTTTAAAAAGAGCGTCAGACTTGGTGTGCACTTCTTCTGGACGCTGCAATTGGTGGCAGAAGTGGGATGAAATGCCTCCCAGTTCGCCTTGCCATCAAACCTGGGAGTCTTCATTGAGGGCGGAATTCCCCCACGGCAAGCAGCGTGCGCTGCACCTGTAGACGCTGCCTCTCTCCTTCCTCCCTCTCTCTCTCTCTTCACGTCCAGGATTCACACAGAGCCAGGATGAAAGATTCGTGGATGAGGAACGTAAGAGTGAAGGACTAGAGTGCAGTGCAGGACGTATCTTTTTTTGCTCTGACCGTAACTTAGGTACAAGCTGGCTCATTGGATTCCACACGCTCTCCTTTTTCTATTGTGGATCACGGATTTGTATTTTAAACCACCTCGGATACTATATCCTCTTGAAAATGAGAGTCGAGAACGCGAAATGGACATTCACAGTGACTTTTATCTCCACGACAATACATCGGCGAAGCACTTTAGCTACGGAGCTAACGTGATAGCATCGGGCTTAACTGCATATAGAAACAGACGAAATAAGCCCCTGACTGGAAGGATAGACAGAAGATCAACAATACTATTAAACCATGGACATGTAACTACACGGTTAATGCTGTGCCGCCTGGCGAAGCCTAGCAATGCTGTTGCTAACGACGCCATTGAAGCTAACTTAGCTACGGGACCTCGACAGAGCTATGCTAAAAACATTAGCTCTCCACCTACGCCAGCCCTCATCTGCTCATCAACACCCGTGCTCACCTGCGTTCCAGCGATCGACGGCGCGACGAAGGACTTCACCCGATCATCGATGCGGTCGGCGGCCCGGAGACGGCGGAAGCCAAGGTGAGGACAGCGGCGCGGCGGCGGGTGTTGTAGCTTTCGACGACACCCCGGCCGCCATCAGAGTCGGCAAGAAACATATATTTCCCCAAAGTTACGTACGTGACATGCACATAGCGCCACGCACGTACGGGCAAGCGATCAAATGTTTGGAAGACAAAGCTGTACTCACGGTAGCGCGTCTGCTATCCATCTCAAAGTCCTCCTGGTTGTGTTGCTGCAGCCAGCCGCTAATACACCGATCCCACCTACAGCTTTCTTCTTTGCAGTCTCCATTGTTCATTAAACAAATTGCAAAAGATTCACCAACACAGATGTCCAGAATACTGTGGAATTTTGCGATGAAAACAGAGCTGTTTGTATTGGATACAATGTGTCCCAATACTTCCGCTTCAACCATTGACGTCACGCGCATACGTCATCATACATAGACGTTTTCAACCGGAACTTTCGCGGGAAATTTAAAATTGCACTTCATAAGTTAACCCGGCCGTATTGGCATGTGTTGCAATGTTAAGATTTCATCATTGATATATAAACTATCAGACTGCATGGTCGGTAGTAGTGGCTTTCAGTAGGCCTTTAAACACACGGCTTTACCTTTAATTTCTGTAAAGAAATACTTGGCAGTCCATGTCTTGTTGAAAACACGCCATTCGTCATCAACTTTTGTCTTTTTAGCGTCTCGGGGATAACCGTGCATCATTTGTCGCTGTGCACCTTCACTCACAGGTTACACACGGACATATGCCGATAAATAACACTTTTCAAAATAAAAGCAGCACAGTTGTATTGCACGCACGACATAGATGTTTTTTTAAATTTATTTTTGTAATTTGTGATTACTGCTGTTTACATTCACTCACAATCGTGCACGCGCATACGTCCACACGGAAGTAACACAAATAACGCTTTTCAAAACAAAAGCAGCACCGTTGTATTGCACACTCGAGATAGATATTTTTTAAAATTTATTTTGTAATTTATGATTGGCCTCACGCGGGCCGGACAGGGACGCACAAAGGGCCGGATGTGGCCCGCGGGCCGCAGAATGCCCAGGTCTGGGTTAGAGTATCTGCCCTGATATGTGTAGGTTGTGAGTTCAAACCCCGGCCGAGTCATACCAAAGACTATAAAAATGGGACCCATTACCTCCCTGCTTGGCACTCAGCATCAAGGGTTGGAATTGGGGGGTTAAGTCACCAAAAATGATTCCCGGGCGTGGCCACTGCCGCTGCTCACTGCTCCCCTCACCTCCCAGGGGGTGAACAAGGGGATGGGTCAAATGCAGAGGACACATTTCACCACACGTAGTGTGTGAGTGACTATCATTGGTACTTTAACTTTAACTTTAGTTTATCTTAGCATATCATTTATCTTAGTTTATTTTATAACTTATCTTAGCATATCATAATTTATCCTAGTTTATCATAACTTATCTTAGTTTGTATCTTAGAATATCATAATTTATCTTAATAGATCATAGCTTAGTTTAGCATATCATTATGTATCTTAGTTGATCTTATCATAACTTATCTTAGTTTATCTTAGCATATCATAGCTTATCTTAGTTGATCATACTTTAGCTTAGTTTATCTTAGCATATCATTTATCTTAGTTTATTTTATAACTTATCTTAGCATATCATCATTTATCCTAGTTTATCATAACTTATCTTAGTTTGTATCTTAGAATATCATAATTTATCTTAATAGATCATAGCTTAGTTTAGCATATCATTATGTATCTTAGTTGATCTTATCATAACTTATCTTAGTTTATCTTAGCATATCATAACTTATCTTAGTTTATCATACTTTAGCTTAGTTTATCTTAGCATATCATAATTTATCATAGTTGATCATACTTTAGTTTAGCTTATCTTAGCATATCATTTATCTTAGTTTATTTTATAACTTATCTTAGCATATCATCATTTATCCTAGTTTATCATAACTTATCTTAGTTTGTATCTTAGAATATCATAATTTATCTTAATAGATCATAGCTTAGTTTAGCATATCATTATGTATCTTAGTTGATCTTATCATAACTTATCTTAGTTTATCTTAGCATATCATAACTTATCTTAGTTTATCATACTTTAGCTTAGTTTATCTTAGCATATCATAATTTATCATAGTTGATCATACTTTAGCTTAGTTTATCTTAGCATATCATAACTTATCTTAGTTTACCATACTTTAGCTTAGTTTATCTTAGCATATCATAATTTATCATAGTTGATCATACTTTAGTTTAGTTTATCTTAGCATATCATTTATCTTAGTTTATTTTATAACTTATCTTAGCATATCATAATTTATCTTAGTTGATCATAACTTATCTTAGTTTGTATCTTAGCATATCATAATTTATCTTAGTTGATCATACTTTAGCTTAGTTTATCTTAGCCTATCTTAGTTTATTTTATAACCTATCTTAGCATATCATAATTTAGCTTAGTTTATCTTAGCATATCATAACTTATCTTAGTTTGTCTTATAACTTGTCTTAGTTTATCTTAACATAACTTAGCACAGTTGGCGTTAGCTTAGCTCACTCAGCTGGTTGCTAAGCAAACTGTGACGTCTTGTTGTCGTTTTGTGCGCCAGCCAACGATGAACGACAGCCGGTTGGCCCCAGACGAAGACGTGGACTACGGGGTGGCCCCGGAGGACGTCCCGGACACCACGCGGGGCCCCGCCTTCTTGGCGGCCAGCGTGGTGATCGCGGCGGTCCTGCTGTGCATCATGGCGGTGTGCGGCGTGGGCAACTGCGCCTTCATCGCCGGGCTGGTGCGCCACAGGAAGCTGCGCAGCCTGACCAACCTGCTGATGGCCAACCTGGCGCTGTCCGACGTGCTGGTGGCGGCGCTCTGCTGCCCCCTGCTGCTGGACTATTACGTCCTCAAGCGGCTGTCCTGGGACCACGGCCTCCTCATGTGCGGCGCCGTCAACTACCTGCGCACGCTCTCGCTCCACGTGTCCACCAACGCCCTGCTGGCCATCGCCGTGGACAGGTAGGGACAAGCACTTCCTGTTGGCGAAGCCCGGGGTTGACGCGCGTGTGCCTGCAGGTACCTGGCCATCGTGCACCCTCTGAGACCTCGCATGAAGCGCCAGACGGCGTATTGCGTCATGGCCGCCGTCTGGGCGCTGCCCGTCCTGATCGCCATCCCCTCGGCCGTCATGTCGTCAGAGACCGCCTACCCCAGCCTGGGGGGCGGAGCCTCCAAGATCTTCTGCGCCCAGATCTGGCCGGCGGAGCAGCAGGTGTGGTACCCCTCCTACTTCCTGCTGGTGTTGGCGGTGGAGTTCCTGGGCCCGGTGGGCGTCATGGCCGTCTGCTACGTGCGCATCTCCGCCGAGTTGTGGTTCAAAGACCTTCCCGGCGTCCAGACCCAGCAGATCCGTAAACGTCTGCGGAAGCGGCGCAGGACGGTAGTGGTTCTGATCCTGGTCCTGGTGGCCTACGTGCTGTGCTGGACTCCGTACTACAGCTTCGCCCTGCTGCGGGACTTCTACCCCAGCCTCATCTCGGGGGACCGGAACTCCCTGCTGGTCTTCTACGTCATTGAGTGCGTGGCCATGAGCAACGGCGTCATCAACACGCTGTGCTTCGTCGGCGTCAGACGCCGCGCCCAAAGACCCCGCGGGCCGGCCCGCTTCCCGCTGGTCTCCTTCTTGGCCCGCAAGTCCATGGACGGGGCTGAGGCTCGCACGTCCTCGCTCAGGGTGACCGAGGACGCGGGGGGAGTCCGGTCCGTCTAGGACTCCAGCTACTGATCTTAGCGAGGTCCCGAGGTCTCCACGCCGTTCTGGACTCGAACCAGCTGAGACGAGGCTGCCCGTCTCCATGGCGACCAAGCCGAGGTCTTCATGGGACTCTCTCAGAACTTTTTAGGTCTTTGGACACGCCCCGGTCCACTCAGGTGGAGCACACGGAGGTGGTCCTCGTGAGGTCCAGGTGTCATCTAATGCTAGCATTAGTCTCGTCAAGGTGACGCTGAAGGTCAGGTGAGCGAGTGGGCGGGGCTTTACACACAGAAATTATGATGCAACTGCCAGCCGACCACCTCGCCATCACTGGGCGGTCTTTGAGTCAGTGGGGATCAATACTACCGCTGATCAATCAATACTATCAATGACATATCAAAGTACAGATGACGATCCATACTATCACCGATCAATCAGTAGTATCACTGATCAATCAGTAGTATCACTGATCAATCAGTATTATGACCAATCAATACTATCGCTGACCAATCAATGACAGATCAATCGTATCAACAACCAATTAATAGTGTCAATGATGGATTAATACTATCAAGAATCAGTCAATATTATCGATGACAAATCAATAATTTCATTAACGAATCATTAATATTAATGACCAAACAATACATGGATGACAGATCAATAATATCCTGTCAATGTTCATCACTTCCTGTCAATGTTCAATTATTCATCCATCACTTCCTGTCAATGTTCAATTAGTCGTCCATCACTTCCTGTCAATATTCAATTATTCGTCCATCACTTCCTGTCAATATTCAATTAGTCGTCCATCACTTCCTGTCAATATTCAATTAGTCATCCATCACTTCCTGTCAATATTCAATTAGCCGTCCATCACTTCCTGTCAATGTTCAATTAGTCGTCCATCACTTCCTGTCAATGTTCAATTAGTCGTCCACCACTTCCTGTCAATGTTCAATTAGTCGTCCATCACTTCCTGTCAATGTTCAATTAGTCGTCCACCACTTCCTGTCAATGTTCAATTAGTCGTCCACCACTTCCTGTCAATGTTCAATTAGTCGTCCATCACTTCCTGTCAATGTTCAATTAGTTGTCCACGCTTCCGTCAGTCTACCCCAAGGCAGCTGTGGCTATGAAAGTAGCTTACCACCACCAGGTGTGAATGAATGATGGGTTTTGAACATGTAAAGCGACTTTGGGTACTTAGAAAAGCGCTATATAAATCCCAGGTATTATTATTCCTGTCAAAGTTCAATTAGTCATCCATCACTTCCTGTCAATGTTCAATTAGTCATCCATCACTTCCTGTCAATGTTCAATTAGTCATCCATCACTTCCTGTCAATGTTCAATTAGTCGTCCATCACTTCCTGTCAATGTTCAATTAGTCATCCATCACTTCCTGTCAATATTCAATTAGTCATCCATCACTTCCTGTCAATATTCAATTAGCCGTACATCACTTCCTGTCAATTTTCAATTAGTCGTCCACCACTCCCTGTCAATGTTCAATTAGTCGTCCACCACTCCCTGTCAATGTTCAATTAGTCGTCCATCACTTCCTGTCAATGTTCAATTAGTCGTCCATCACTTCCTGTCAATGTTCAATTAGTCATCCATCACTTCCTGTCAATATTCAATTAGTCGTCCATCACTTCCTGTCAATATTCAATTAGTCGTCCATCACTTCCCGTCAATATTCAATTAGTCGTCCGACACTTCCTGTCAATATTCAATTAGTCATCCATCACTTCCTGTCAATATTCAATTAGTCGTCCATCACTTCCTGTCAATGTTTAATTAGTCGTCCATCACTTCCTGTCAATGTTCAATTAGTCGTCCATCACTTCCTGTCAATGTTCAATTAGTCGTCCATCACTTCCTGTCAATATTCAATTAGTCGTCCATCACTTCCTGTCATTGTTTAATTAGTCATCCATCACTTCCTGTCAATGTTCAATTAGTCGTCCATCACTTCCTGTCAATATTCAATTAGTCGTCCATCACTTCCTGTCAATATTCAATTAGTCGTCGTCAATCACTTCCTGTCATTGTTCAATTAGTCATCCATCACTTCCTGTCAATGTTCAATTAGTCGTCCATCACTCCTGTCAATGTTCAATTAGTCGTCCATCACTTCCTGTCAATGTTCAATTAGTCGTCCATCACTTCCTGTCAATGTTCAATTAGTCATCCATCACTTCCTGTCAATGTTCAATTAGTCATCCATCACTTCCTGTCAATGTTCAATTAGTCATCCATCACTTCCTGTCAATGTTCAATTAGTCGTCCATCACTACCTGTCAATGTTCAATTAGTCATCCATCACTTCCTGTCAATGTTCAATTAGTCGTCCATCACTTCCTGTCAATGTTCAATTAGTCGTCCACCACTCCCTGTCAATGTTCAATTAGTCGTCCATCACTTCCTGTCAATGTTCAATTAGTCGTCCATCACTTCCTGTCAATGTTCAATTAGTCGTCCATCACTTCCTGTCAATGTTCAATTAGTCTCCCATCACTTCCTGTCAATTTTCAATTAGTCGTCCACCACTCCCTGTCAATGTTCAATTAGTCGTCCATCACTTCCTGTCAATGTTCAATTAGTCGTCCATCACTTCCTGTCAATGTTCAATTAGTCGTCCATCACTTCCTGTCAATGTTGAATTAGTCGTCCATCACCTCCTGTCAATGTTCAATTAGTCATCCATCACTTCCTGTCAATATTCAATTAGTCGTCCATCACTTCCTGTCAATGTTCAATTAGTCTCCCATCACTTCCTGTCAATGTTCAATTAGTCATCCATCACTCCCTGTCAATGTTCAATTAGTCATCCATCACTTCCTGTCAATGTTCAATTAGTCATCCATCACTTCCTGTCAATGTTCAATTAGTCATCCATCACTTCCTGTCAATGTTCAATTATTCATCCATCACTTCCTGTCAATGTTCAATTAGTCATCCATCACTTCCTGTCAATATTCCTTTAATGCTGACAGAAAAATGTAAGCTAACATTAGCCACAACATTAGGTACACCTCTTTAACTGCATGACAACAAACGTTCCATTTTTTATTACATTTTCAGTACAGCACTTTGTGTTTGCCACTTGGCTGTGTCAATAATTCATTTGATGACAACATTAGAAACATCTTCATCCAGGCAAACTTTCTGTATTTTGAGCTTTTATTTTGTGTGCAATGTACATTTTTGCTTGTACTAAACGTGACGACAGCGCCTGGTTCTAAACACAAGAGCTTTGATACTTTAAGCCCGTTGAAAGATCATTGCTTTGTTGTGTGTGTGTGTGTGTGTGTGTGTGTGTGTGTGTGTGTGTGTGTGTGTGTGTGTGTGTGTGTGTGTGTGTGTGTGTGTGTGTGTGTGTGTGTGTGTGTGTGTGCATGTGTGACATTATAGTCTCATTTGTATAATTGGCCATGGAGCGCGTGCATGTCATTTTTGTGGTTGCCCTGGAAGACAGAAAGTGAGCAATAAACTTGACAAGCAAAATGAATATATTCAGAGCACCTCTGTTGATTTTTCTCCTGCAAGGCGGCCTGTGAGTGCCTCTAGAAGGGGGAGGGGCCCACAGTACACCTGCTGCTCGTTGAGAAGAGCAATACGGTGGCAGACCAGGTGAGTCTGATGTCACGAAGCGGACCACCTTCCGTACGGACACACTCACACTCGCTATAAAGCTTTCATGAGCACAAAACCAAACGTGAAGTCACACGGCAAAAAGGACTTTTATTTTGAAATTCAGCGTCTGTGCGTGACTTCCTGGTGCAGGCGTAAAAACGTGGCGTCTTTTATTGTGAAAGTCAAAGTAAAGCCGTAACCTCTGACCTGTCCACCCTACTTCCTGCCTCTGACGAAGGCCGCAGCTTCCTTCCGCAGCTGCGCCACGCCCTCGTCGCCGTCGGAGTCGGAGTCGGGGGGGGCGTAGTCGGCGTCGTCGCCCGCGTCTTCGCTGTCGTCGTCGATGAAGCTGTCCTCGGACTCGTCCTCGTCCGCCGTCCGTCTGGGTGGGGCCCGCGTGGAGCGTGCTGAGAGAGGACGCCACTTTGTTTATTTTCAACGTCACCTGAGTGCAAGTGAATGTTTGGAGCAGGCAGGAAGTGGGCAGCGCTTCTACTTCCTGCGTGGTGAGGCGGCCGAGGGCGTCGCCATGGTTACCTGCTCTCCTGGCGTGCGTGTACTCCTTGCGATGGAGAGGATTCTTCCTGCGGAATAAAACAACGTCGTCTGAGGTCCGAACGTCAAAGGGCGAGGGCGTGACCTCTGACCTGTAGCAGTCGGCGCCGTAGGGACACTGGGGTCGCTCTTCTTCCTCCGCCTCCCGCTGCTCCTCTTCCTCGTAGTCGGAGTCTCCAGGATGGCTGGACTCCCGGAAGTGAAGCGGGTTCTTCCTGAGAGGACCAAGATGGAGGAGCGTGTTAGCGCCTCCTTTCTTTCAGTCATCAAAACCAAACAAAGGAATAAAACACAAATAAAAGAATCAGCGTGATGTTGAGGATAAGAAGCTCCACCTCAGGGGGGTCCTGACTACAGACCGCCGACATCTTCAAATGTAATCAACAAACACATGTATGCGCAGCATTGACTTATATGACCCAATGCAAACAACCTTCCCTAGTCATGGTGCGAGAATAAATGAGCCAGCACAAAAAGTCAACACAGATATGGTCACACAAACACAACCTGTCAGAATAATTGTATCTAAGTTATCACAAAACTTTGTGTTCCCGGCGAGCAGACAAAAGCTGTCTTTGATCTTACCAATCAAAAAGATTGTAAAACTCCACTGTGTAGGATGGGAAGCGACATGAAGGTGTCGGTTTCATTGATCTACTGTAATCCACAGGAAGATTTTGTCTTGACCCGAGATCTACAAAGCGGAGAGAAAGCAGGACCTGACCCCCCTCCAGGCACCTCGTCTTTTAACTGTGACGGCTGTTTACGACCCCCCTTCCTTTAGAAACAGCTGTTGCCATGTAATCAGGGAAAGTCCAAATAAAAGAGGAGGCATACAATCTTTCGTCAGAGCGTGGTTTACAAGAGTACAGCCCAGACGTTTCTCCTCAATGGGCTAAATTGAATTCTGTCTCTCTTTAATTCCTTGCTTCTTGTCTGTTTAATAGATGTCATCAGTGTTTGAACCTGACACAACCTGCTCACCAAACTTTGTAGATATTATTAAAAAAAACATAAAAACCATAAAAAAAAAAAAAATCTAAATCACATCCATTACAAAGCATGATGGGAAAAATGCTAAACTCTCTCCACACTTATCCGTACTTATTGGCGCATTTTTGATAAATCAAAAAACTTCAAGAAGGTTGTCAGGAAAGTAAACAAGGTCGAACTTTCACATACTCTTAATAAGCAATTATATGAATTATTAATTATATATAATTAATATATCATTAGCAGCACGGTGGCACAGGGGTTAGTGCATGTGCCTCAAAATACGAAGCTCCTGAGTAGTCCTGAGTTCAATCCCGGGCTCGGGATCTTTCTGTGTGGAGTTTGCATGTTCTCCCCATGACTGCGTGGGTTCCCTCCGGGTACTCCGGCTTCCTCCCACCTCCAAAGACATACACCTGGGGATAGGCCCCTCCCACCTCCAAAGACATGCACCTGGGGATAGGCCCCTCCCACCTCCAAAGACATGCACCTGGGGATAAGGTTGATTGGCAACATTAAATGGGCCCTAGTGTGTGAATGTTGTCTATCTGTGTTGGCCCTGCGATGAGGTGGCGACTTGTCCAGGGTGTACCCCGCCTTCCGCCCGGGTGCAGCTGGGATGGGCTCCGGCGCCCCCCGCGGCTCCAGGGGAGGCGAGCCGTAGAGAATGGATGGATATCCAATGATATGAATGACATATCATTATATTGTCCTCTAGTTATATTTAGGCATAACAACCACACAAACTAACGTCCTTTCTTCACGTGTCGTTCTGCTCTCTAACACTACCAATATAATAAACTGGATGACGTTCAAACAAATCTAATGTTCAAACAAAGATTTCACAAAGTGATCTCTGCAGACACAAGCGTGGTCTGACTGCATTCTACAAGATGATGAAAGTGATATTTTTATTTTTATTTTATTATTTCCTTTTTCCCCCCTGACTTGATTACCTTTATGAACCACTTCTGTGGAAAGATCTTTCGTATCGCTCCATTTGAACGACTGCAACATCCAAGGTCATAAAAAAATAATCTATTTATTAATATTATATAAATATTTTTTATTATTATTATTATTATCATATTATTATATGTGTGAATGCTGAAACATTCACACATATAAGATTCTACACCAAAAAAAATGTCTAATTCCTACATTTCTCCCCCGATTGGAAGCATTCACACACTCCACTCACTTTGCACAATCAAACTAGCATTTTCCAAGTCCAAAAAAATTCCAGGAATTCCCAGTTTTCCAAAGCCTTATTTTCATCTCTTCCTGGAAAGCTTTCAGTCCATATATTTCAACCGTTTTTGACCATTCCACCTTCAAAACATTCCTCTTAGTTGGGACAATAAATGCTCTTATTTTTAATGGTACAAATTTCCAGGAAATTCCCATTCAAATGAATAGATGTATTCATGGTTCGACAGTGACCTGTATTCTCAAAATTTTGCCCCATTTTTAAACCCAATTCCGACCTTTCACCCATCCACACACACTACGCTTCCCATATATCCAACACAAAATGTGTTTTCCCATTTCCAAAATTCCCAGTTTTCCTGGAATTTCCCTCCATTGAAAATGGATGGCCAATATACTGTACAATCTACTGCGTATCCCACATTTTGGTTGGAACTGTTCCACCATCCACACACTCCACTCACTTTGCACAATCAAACTAGCATTTTTTAAGGTCCAAAAAATTCCAGGAATTCCCAGAATTCCCGGTTTTCCAAAGAACCTATTTTCATCACTTCCTGGAAAGCTTTCAGTCCACATATTTAAACCGTTTTTCACCGTTCCACCTTCAAAACATTACTCTTAGTTGGGACAACAAATGCTCCTATTTTTAGCCGTACAAATTCCCAAATTTCCAGGAAATTCCCATTCAAATGGTTCTACAGTGCCCGAAATTCTCATGATTTTGCGGCATTTTTAAACCCAATTCCGACCTTTCAACCATCCACACACACTACGCTTCCCGTATATCCAACACAAAATGTGTTTTCCCATTTCCAAAATTCCCAGTTTTCCTGGAATTTCCCTCCATTGACAATGGATGGCCAAAATACTGTACAATCTACTGCGTATCCCACATTTTGATTGGAACTGTTCCACCATCCACACACTCCACTCACTTTGCACAATCAAACTAGCATTTTCCAAGTTCCAAAAAATTCCAGGAATTCCCAGAATTCCCGGTTTTCCAAAGAACCTATTTTCATCACTTCCTGGAAAGCTTTCAGTCCACATATTTAAACCGTTTTTCACCATTCCACCTTCAAAACATTACTCTTAGTTGGGACAACAAATGCTCCTATTTTTTGCCGTACAAATTCCCAAATTTCCAGGAAATTCCCATTCAAATGGTTCTACAGTGCCCGAAATTCTCAAGATTTTGCGGCATTTTTAAACCCAATTCCGACCTTTCAACCATCCACACACACTACTCTTCCCATATATCCAACACAAAATATGTTTTCACTTTCCCAAAATTCCCAGTTTTCCTGGAAGTTTCTCCGCATGGACAAGGAATGTCATCCTGAGGAAGCGTTGCTAGGCGACCAGCACAACAAACCTGTAGCAGTCCTTCCCATAAGGACAGGGACTTCTCTGCTTTGCTGACTGCTTGTCTCCGCTGCCGTTGGTCTCCTCGCTCTGTGATTGGTCCACGCCCGAGCTGACCACCTGCAGGCGTGCGTCCGCCATGTCTTTCTGCGGCGAGCTGACGGGACGCTGGTGTGACGGCGGCACGTCCTGAAAGTGGACGCCATGTTGATTTACTGATCACGTGGAAGATTTTTCTCCACACTCAACTGTCTTGAGGCCTCCGTCCTTCCTCCTCCTCTTCACCTTGGGCTTCTCCTCGTCCTCACTAAGCTCCGCCTCCCCAGGTAAGGAGCCGGTGGGCGAGGCTTTTTTGGCCTTTGCAGCTGTGATGCGAAAAAGACAGAGAGGATTGTCCACCAACAGTGGAGGGTGAGGTGTGCTACCTTGGGGGCTGCAGGAGGCGGAGCTTGCGGTGAGCGCCATCATCCACGCAGGTAAAACTCTTTTTTGAAGGCGAGGCGAGGGCGAGGCTACTTCCACTTCCTGTGTGGAAGACTCTGACTCTTACACCCTGCTTGCATCATTCAAGCGCCAATGGAAACACACACAAACCTTCTTTGAAGTCCCGTCTGGTGCAGCGTCTCCATCAAGGAGGGGCGTGGTCTGCGGTGAAACAGGAAGTGGCTGCGGCTCCAACGCGGCTCCTCCTCTGCGGACGTGTTATCATGCAAAGTGTTGTTGGATGTTTCATCTCCACCATGAATAAAGCCTTCACATCAAAGATGGACACTTCATCTTCATCAATCGCTACCTGAGGGGGCTCAGCGCCACCACACGGTACAGCAGCTGGCCCGGCAGCAGCGACAACACGTCGCCATGGCGAAGGGCACACCACACACCCTTCTGCAGGGGTCGGGGGTCGTCGTTGAGGGACGACTGAAGGAAGCACGGGTTCAAGTGGGTCTGGAAAACACACATTTTATATTCCACTGACATCATTGTATTCATTCAAGTGTAAAAAGAAGTTTGTAATTACATGAAAAACACACACAGAAGGTTTTATAATCTATAAACAACATTGTATTCATTCAAGTGTAAAAAGAAGTTTGTAATTACATGAGTCATTTATCAAATCTAACTTTAGAGACTTAGAAACAATGCCCCATCATCAGTCACACACGTACTTACGCACACATACACACACACACGCACACACACACAAACACATGCACAACTGCATGGCTGAGTACAGAGGAGCCAGGTGAGGAAACTCTATCACAGTTCACGTATATATTAATGTATTCATTCATGTATTTACTCATGTATATATGCATGTATTGATTCACGTATATATGCATGTATTTATTCACGTATATATTCATTCACATATATATTAATGTATTCATTCATGTATATATTCACACATATATTAATGTATTGTTTCATGTATATATTCATGTATTAATTCACGTATATATTCATGTATATATTAATTCATGTATTTATTCACGTATATCTCATGTATTAGTTCACGTATATTTTAATGTATTCATTCATGTATTTATTCACGTATATATTCATGTATTCATTCACCTATGTTAATGTACTAATTCATGTATATATTAATGTATTCATTCACGTATATATTCATGTATTCATTCATGTACACATTCACATATATATTCACATATTCATTCACGTATATATTAATGTATTCATTCACGTATATATTCATGTATTCATTCATGTACACATTCACATATATATTCACATATTCATTCACGTATATATTAATGTATTCATTCACATACATATTAATATATTAATTCACGTATATAATGTATTCATTCACTTATGTATCAATGTATTCATTCACTTATTTATTAATGTATTCATGCATGTATTTATTCACGTATATATATACAGTATATATATATATATATATATATATATATATATATATATATATATATATATATATATATATATATATATATATATATATATATATATATATATATATATCCATGTATTCATTCACGTACATATCCATGTATTCATTCACGTGCATATTCATTCACATATGTACTAATGTATTCATTCATGTATATATTCACGCATATATTAATGTATTGTTTCATGTATATATTCATGTAGTCATTCACGTATATATTCATGTATCATTCATGTATATATTAATTCATGTATTTATTCACGTATGTATATCAAGTATTCATTCACGTATATTTTAATGTATTCGTTCATGTATTTATTCACGTATATATTCATGTATTCATTCACCTATATGTTAATGTATTAATTCACATATATAGTCATGTATTTATTCACGTATATATTCATGTATTCATTCATGTACACATTCACATATATGTTCACATATTCATTTGCGTATATATTAATGTATTGATTCACGTATATATTAATGTATTAATTCACGTATATAATGTATTCATTCACTTATGTATTAATGTATTCATTCACATATTTATTAATGTATTCATTCATGTATTTATTCACGTATATGTATATATATATATATATATATATATATATATATATATATATATATATATATATATATATATATATATATATATATATATATATATATATATATATATATCCATGTATTCATTCTCGTATATATTCATGTATTCATTCATGTATACATCCATGTATTTATTCCCCTATGTATTCATTCCCGTGTATATTCATGTATTCATTCACCTATATATATCCATGTATTTATTCACCTATGTATTCATTGATGTATATATACATGTATTCATTCACGTATATATCCATGTATTTATTTACCTATGTATTCATTGACGTATATATTCATGTATTAATTCATGTATATATCCATGAATTTATTCACCTATGTATTCATTCATGTGTATATATATGCACAGTGGTGCAACACGTAGGCACACGTCATTGTCTCACTTTCAACGTACTGGTTTGAGGCGAAGTTGTCCATTGTTGTTGTCCAACAGCCCGTGACGTCTGGACACTCTTTTGTCGCTCACCTGAGGTAAACAATATCAAAACATGATGCTACAATGTGCAACATGATGCTACAATGTGCAAGTGATTGTTGTGTTAGATTGGTTGTCAGGGAGAAGAAGTGCAAAAACTACATGTTCCAACATCACTAGGCATGAATGTAAAGCAGAGGACTCACTCCCAGGAAAGTAATGTAATGTGAAGCAGAGGAGGACTCACTCCCAGAAAAGTAATGTAATGTGCAGCAGAGGAGGACTCACTCCCAGGAATGTAATGTAATGTGAAGCAGAGGAGGACTCACTCCCATGAAAGTAATGTAATGTGAAGCAGAGGAGGACTCACTCCCATGAAAGTAATGTAATGTGAAGCAGAGGAGGACTCACTCCCAGGAAAGTAATGTAATGTGAAGCAGAGGAGGACTCTCTCCCAGGAAAGTAATGTAATGTGAAGCAGAGGAGGACTCACTCCCAGGAAAGTAATGTAGTGTAAAGCAGAAGAGGACTCACTCCCATGAAAGTAATGTAATGTGAAAAAGAGGAGGACTCACTCCCAGGAAAGTAATGTAATGTGAAGCAGAGGAGGACTCACTCCCAGGAAAGTAATGTAATGTGAAGCAGAGGAGGACTCACTCCCAGGAAAGTAATGTAATGTGAAGCAGAGGAGGACTCACTCACAGGAAAGTAATGTAATGTGAAGTAGAGGAGGACTCACTCCCAGGAAAGTAATGTAATGTGAAGCAGAGGAGGACTCACTCCCATGAAAGTAATGTAATGTGAAGCAGAGGAGGACTCACTCCCAGGAAAGTAATGTAATGTGAAGCAGAGGAGGACTCACTCACAGGAAAGTAATGTAATGTAAAGTAGAGGAGGACTCACTCCCAGGAAAGTAATGTAATGTGAAGCAGAGGAGGACTCACTCCCAGGAAAGTAATGTAATGTGAAGCAGAGGAGGACTCACTCCCAGGAAAGTAATGTAATGTGAAGCAGAGGAGGACTCACTCCCAGGAAAGTAATGTAATGTGAAGCAGAGGAGGACTCACTCCCAGGAAAGTAATGTAATGTGAAGCAGAGGAGGACTCACTCACAGGAAAGTAATGTAATGTGAAGTAGAGGAGGACTCACTCCCAGGAAAGTAATGTAATGTGAAGCAGAGGAGGACTCACTCCCATGAAAGTAATGTAATGTGAAGCAGAGGAGGACTCACTCCCAGGAAAGTAATGTAATGTGAAGCAGAGGAGGACTCACTCCCAGGAAAGTAATGTAATGTGAAGCAGAGGAGGACTCACTCCCAGGAAAGTAATGTAATGTAAAGCAGAAGAGGACTCACTCCCATGAAAGTAATGTAATGTGAAAAAGAGGAGGACTCACTCCCAGGAAAGTAATGTAATGTGAAGCAGAGGAGGACTCACTCCCAGGAAAGTAATGTAATGTGAAGCAGAGGAGGACTCACTCCCAGGAAAGTAATGTAATGTGAAGCAGAGGAGGACTCACTCACAGGAAAGTAATGTAATGTGAAGCAGAGGAGGACTCACTCCCAGGAAGGTAATGTAATGTGAAGCAGAGGAGGACTCACTCCCATGAAAGAAATGTAATGTGAAGCAGAGGAGGACTCACTCCCAGAAAAGTAATGTAATGTGAAGCAGAGGAGGACTCACTCCCAGGAAAGTAATGTAATGTGAAGCAGAGGAGGACTCACTCCCGGGAAAGTAATGTAATGTGAAGCAGAGGAGGACTCACTCCCAGGAAAGTAATGTAATGTGAAGCAGAGGAGGACTCACTCACAGGAAAGTAATGTAATGTAAAGCAGAGGAGGACTCACTCCCAGGAAAGTAATGTAATGTGAAGCAGAGGAGGACTCACTCCCAGAAAAGTAATGTAATGTGAAGCAGAGGAGGACTCACTCCCAGGAAAGGACCGCGGCCAAGCAGCGTCTCCCCCGGGGGAAGGTGGATGGGATCCCCGCCATGCTCCGGGATGAGGTCGAAGCCGGACATTTGTTCTCAGCAGACTGTAAATGTGGATCAGAATCAGAATCAGAATCAGAATCAGAATAGTTTTATTGCCATTGTTTGAGAAAGGGTTCACAAACTAGGAACGTTTCTTGGTGCAATGGTGCAAATAAAACACATATAACACAGAATAGGTCATAAATTAGCTGTAACTGAACTATCAGATCTTGGAGAAAATGTTGCAAGTGAAATGAATTGAAATAATGGTGATAATAGCAAGGTGATAATAGCAAGGTGATACTAGTTCATTAACTAGATGCTTCAATACATCTATAGATGAATGCAGCTCCTGAATGAATCTAGTATCTATCTCCTCTCCATTTAAATATACTGTTGATCGCTTCAAGTTGCAAATAAAATGTTGGCGAAGCTTACAAACTGTAGCTTGTGGTGAAGAAAGTTGTCCTCGCAGACTGAAGCCGAAAACAACAAAAACAACAAAAACATAAACAACAACAAAAGCACTCGGGCCGCCACCTTCATTGCAGGACTTCCGCATTCATGAGCGCATGCGCAAAAGAGGCGGGTCTCGTCAAGGGCCAGTTTGGATCGTCACTGATTATCGTCCAACTTGTGAAATCTGCAGCCGGAAGTAGCAACACTGATTAAAAAATGTTCAGGTATAAATATACTTCACGCTATTATGTATTCTTCAAATGCTGAGCTCTTATTGTGAAGACTGTGGCCAGAAGTAGCATTATTGCGCTCTTATTGTGTAGTGTGCAGCCGGAAGTTACACCACCGATTAAACCTTTTTCAGATATAAATATACTTCACACCAGAGGTGTGGACTCGAGTCACATGACTTGGACTCGAGTCAGACTCGAGTCATGAATTTGATGACTTTAGACTCGACTTGACAAAATGTAAAGAGACTTGCAACTCGACTTAGACTTTAACATCAATGACTTGTGACTTCACTTGGACTTGAGGCTTTTGACTTGACATGACTTGCTACTTTCCCCAAAACCCAAACCTTAAAAAGTTATTTGGGAGCGCTCCGTATCTTTCATTTTGTACGTCTGTGTCTATAAGCGTGTGTGCTGCGTGTCAGCGTGTGTGCTCTCAGTACAACAGCCAATCAAATTAAATCTACGTTGTTTTCATCACACAGCTCTCATCCAATCAAATTGCAGGACAACCACCGAACATGAGTTGTCAAACAATGCGGCAGTGAGAAACAATTATGCCAAAGTTGGTTTCGTTCGGGTATAAAAACTACGACTAGGTCAACAAAAAACGAATAGCCGTATGCAAATCACGCAGTTCGAATATTACAGACGGAGACGCAACAACTTCCAACTTCGTTCGACATTTGAAGTTGCACAAAGAAGGGTAAGTTTTGAATGTAAGATAACGTTTATTGGCTAAGTAACATGACTTTTATTTGCTGTGTAGTTAAATCAGTGAGGCTGTAAACTCACTGCTAACGTTATAACCATAGACATCTTATAAGTAGACGCAGAATGGAGCGCTACTGCCTACTGGCGCAGACGAGACGCGGAGCCGCCATCTTGGAGTGGTGATCCGCTCCACTCAGTGCAATTCATTTGGCAGGAGCAATGAACTGTCAGCAAATTTAATTCATCTTACCTCACTGAATACCACTGATTTTCACGCGTTTTTTTTGTCATACGTGTAGCTATGATAACGGACACATGTTTTGGCGTTTTCATTATTCATAGTTTGCTTAACAGTAATATAATATTCTTATACGCTATAAATGACCAGACGTCCGAGATCAAAACTGGGAATATAATCCCAGAGAAGGGGGAAAAAAACGGTCAGCTATTTTTAAATTGAAGAAACAATATGATTAGATTATATATACATGCGTATATCCTACATAAACAATGTATGAATACATTAGATATCTATATATTTTAGGGACCTATAGACTGTAACTCTGTTGCTGCAGCAGCAGAGAGTTTATTCTGTCTTGACACTTTGTATTGATATTTTGTATTACATTCTTCCCTTAAATGATAATGTTTACAGTGATTGTTTTATATCTATTTTTTATGTATGTCGCTTTGGATAAAAGCGTCTGCCAAATACTTAAACATATATAAACACCTGAAAGTCTTTATATCAGCTAAAACCACCAATCTGTTTCACTGGATTCAGAATAAAACCAAATGCTGTCTTACCCAACAATGTTAGTATTTGAATATTGTTACTTGAAGACTTATTCCTGGTTACAATTATACTGTTAAGAAAGTATTGTCTTATACTTTGCCTAAAATGAGAATGCATCATAATCAGTGGCGGCTGGTGAATTTTGTTTTAGGTGGGGCTGAAAGTTTGTAAACCAAACCCCTGTAGGGGCGTCATCCTCCCCCAGAAGATTTCTTTGTGATTCTCACATACAAATATTGAAGATCTTTGCTCCTTCTCAACTTTGTGGTAATGTTATTTTCATAAAATACAACCAATAGTATGTTAATGTTTGTTTTTGCAAATGTGTTTATTCTGTAAAGGAATGAGTTAAATGTTTAAAATTGTTTAAACTATTAAAATGACTGGTTAATAGTGCTATTATGAATTGCAATGTCAGCACCATTTTTTTTCCTGCAGTTTCAAATGCACTTGTTTTAATAAATAAATACAGCGTTTTAAAAGCATACACAATCTGTGTAAAAATATTAGTCTGTGGTTAAAAGGACTTGAAAGGACTCAAAACTCAAAATGCAGGACTTGGGACTTGACTTGAGACTTTCTAGTCTTGACTTTGGACTTGACTCGGGACTTGCCTGTCTTGACTCGGGACTTGACTCGAGACTTGAGGGCAAAGACTTGAGACTTACTTGTGACTTGCAGAGCAATGACTTGGTCCCACCTCTGCTTCACACTATCATATTTGCTTCAAATGGTGAGTTGTTATTGTGAAATCTGCAGCCGGAAGTAGCACCACTGATTAAACCATTTTCAGATATAAATATACTTCACGCTATTATGTATTCCTCAAATGCTGAGCTCTTATTGTGAAGACTGCGGCCAGAAGTAGCATATTGCGCTCTTATTGTGTAGTGTGGTAGTGTGCAGCCGGAAGTTACACCACAGATTAAACCTTTTTCAGATATAAATATACTTCACACTATTATATTTGCTTCAAATGGTGAGTTGTTATTGTGAAATCTGCAGCCGGAAGTAGCAACACTGATTAAACCATTTTCAGATATAAATATACTTCACGCTATTATGTATTCCTCAAATCCTGAGCTCTTATTGTGAAGACTGCGACCAGAAGTAGCATTATAGTGCTTTTTTGTGAAGTGTGCAGCCGGAAGTAGCACCACCGATTAAACCTTTTTCAGACATAAGTATACTTGACGCTAATATGTATTCTTCAAATGCTGAGCTCATATTGTGAAGACTGCGACTAGAAGTAGCATTATTGCGCTCTTATTGTGAAGTGTGCAGCCGGAAGTAGCACTACCGATTAAACCTTTTTCAGATATAGATATACTTCACGCTATTATGTGTTCCTCAAATGCTAAGCTCTTATTGTGAAGACTGCGGCCAGAAGTAGCATTACTGCACACTTATTGTGAAGTGTGCAGCCGGAAGTAGCACAACCGATTAAACCATTTTCAGATATAAATATACTTCACACTATTATGTATGCTTCAAATGGTGAGTTGTTATTGTGAAATCTGCAGCCGGAAGTAGCTCCACTGATTAAACCATTTTCAGATATAAATATACTTCACGCTAATATCATTATTGAGTTCTTATTGTGAAGTGTGCAACTGGAAGTAGCACCACCGATTAAACCTTTTTCAGATATAAATATATTTCACAATAAAGTAGTTTTCAACACAAAAGAAGGCGTCGTGGGATGGGCGTGTCAGCGCAGAAGCGTTCTCTTGGTACGCATGCGCATGGCGGTGACAGCCGGTGACGTCACGAATGTAAACAGAAGCCATCGGACATTTTAAACAATCAGCTGTCAGACGGCGGTTAGGGTGGGTAAAAACCTACATTCTCGTTTCTCAGTATTTCTTAGCGAATACATGCTTTCGTTAATGAAGTAACAACTCATGTTTGCTATGAAAATGTAGACGTTACACACGCTGCTAGCTCGTTAGCACGCAAGCTAGCAGAGTCCCGTGTTGTTAAACGTGACTTGGAGATTCAAAATGTCGAGATAACATTTTTTTTTAAGTTTTGGCTTTTTCTACGTTTTCGTGGTTGTTTGAAGGCAAACAGGTGCAATAATACGAACACATTGGTAGACATTGTTTGAAGTTGGAACGCTTACTGGACAACAATAATATCCGCTATTTCCGGTGTGGTCACGTGACAGACCATTGCAGCCATAGACATAAGGGTACGCAGCATGGAGCGCTACTGCCTACTGGCGCTGACGAGACGCGGGGCCGCCATCTTGGAGTGGTGAGCCGCTCCACTCAGTGCAATTCATTTGGCAGGAGCGATGAACTGTCAGCGCATTTAATTCATTTTACCTCACTGAATACCACTGATTTTCACACGCTTTTTTGTCATACGTGTAGCCATGATAAAGGACACATGTTTTATTATTCATAGTTTGCTTAACAGTAATAGAATATTCTGATATGCTATAAGTGACCAGACATCCCAGATCAAAACTGGGAATATAATCCCAGAGAAGGGAGAAAAAACAGTCAGCTATTTTTAAGTTGAAGAAACAATATGACACATGTGTATGTCCTACATAAAAATTGGGTTGGAAAGCTAGACTAAATTTAGACTTGTATAATACTGTTTAGCCACTGTCCATTTGATTGTCTAGTGAGCTAACATATATTACCCCCACTACACTATCTGGACTGTGGTCCTAACTTTTACCCCTGTTGGCTTTTACAGTCTTTATCTTCATCATTTATTTCAACTTTATGTTTTTCAAGTATGACATTTTTAAATGTAACTATTGAAGATCTTTGCTCCTTCTCAACTCTGTGCTAATATTCTTTTCACAAAATACAACCAATAGTACGTTAATGTTAAATCTTACTTGTGAAAAGTAATCCCCCGATTCCTATTTTCAACAGTCCGCTCATTTGAGCAGGAAAACGCTGAACACCGTCTTTGTTTTCTACCTGTCAACTGTCAGTTTAGCATCTTTGTTTTCTACCTGTCAACTGTCACTTTAGCATCTTTGTTTTCTACCTGTCAACTGTCACTTTAGCATCTTTGTTTTCTACCTGTCAACTGTCAGTTTAGTATCTTTGTTTTCTACCTGTCAACTGTCAGTTTAGGCTGCTCGCCGGCTCCTCGTCACCACTTCAAGATGGCGGCCCAGTTTCTCGCGTCACTGCAGCCAATGCTGCGTCTACTTATAAAATGTCTATGATTGCAGCCAGCATGCAGCTGGAGCCCACAAGGACCTCGTCCGTCTTCTTGCTGTGTGAAGGAGCAGCCTGCAGCCTGTGCTCTCACAACTTTGCTGAACGTCTGCCCACGGAGATGAGCGTGAAGATCTTTGAGGAGCTGGACGCAGAGAGCCTGTGCAGCGCCTCCAGCACCTGCAGGCTGTGGCACCACATCATCCAGGACAGCCAGCAGCTGTGGAGGAGACAATGTCTCCTGCTGAGAGCCGTCTGTCACAGGGAGGTGGACAGCGACCGCAGGGACGGACTCCCCTGGAAGGTGGGTCACCCTCCGCTCCAGCAGGGGGCGATACATTCGTGCTTGCAGACAGTCGAGTTGGAGAAGACTGAGCTGCGAACTGCACTTTTTGGCCATTTTGCATATCATTCACCAGCCTTATGTTACACAGGAACACACATCTTGGTTTTTATGCATCCTAAATCGTAAATAAACACTAGCAAAAGTCAGCTAACAATGAGGCAAATGAAAATTGCTCTATTGCGCCTATAAACTGCTCTAAAAAACATCCAACAAGTTTTTTTATATACACGCTGTAATGTAGTAACATTCATTATTGTGTGAATGTCCAAGTATTCTCACATAAAAGATTCCAACTAAAAAAATCATCTATATACACTACCGTTCAAAAGTTTGGGGTCACCCAAACAATTTTGTGGAATAGCCTTCATTTCTAAGAACAAGAATAGACTGTCGAGTTTCAGATGAAAGTTCTCTTTTTCTGGCCATTTTGAGCGTTTAATTAACCCCACAAATGTGATGCTCCAGAAACTCAAACTGCTCAAAGGAAGGTCAGTTTTGTAGCTTCTGTAACGAGCTAAACTGTTTTCAGATGTGTGAACATGATTGCACAAGGGTTTTCTAATCATCAATTAGCCTTCTGAGCCAATGAGCAAACACATTGTACCATTAGAACACTGGAGTGATAGTTGCTGGAAATGGGCCTCTATACACCTATGTAGATATTGCACCAAAAACCAGACATTTGCAGCTAGAATAGTCATTTACCACATTAGCAATGTATAGAGTGTATTTCTTTAAAGTTAAGACTAGTTTAAAGTTATCTTCATTGAAAAGTACAGTGCTTTTCCTTCAAAAATAAGGACATTTCAATGTGACCCCAAACTTTTGAACGGTAGTGTATATGTATTATTGTTATTATTATTATTATATTATTATTGTGTCAATGTCCAAGCATTCTCACATAAACGATTCCAACTAAAAAAAATCATCTATTTATATGTATTATTGTTGTTATTATTATTGTGTCAATATCCAAGCATTCTCACATAAACGATTCCAACTAAAAAAAAATCTATTTATATGTAATATTATTATTATTATTAATATTATATGATTATTCTTGTGTGAATGTCCAAGCTTTCAGACATACAAGATTCTACACAAAAAATAATCTATTTATTATTATTTGTATTATTAGTAGTAATACTAATAATATTAATGATAATAATAATAATATTATATTATTATTGTGTGAATGTCCAAGCTTTCACACATAAAATATTTTACATAAAAAATAATCTATTTATTATTATTGTTATTAATAATAATAATAGTGATATAATAATAATATTATATTATGATTATTGTGTGAATGGCCAAGCGTTCACACATAAAATATTCTACACTATAAATAATATATTTATTATATTGTTATTATTAATAATAATAATAATATTAATGACAATAATAATATAAAATTATGATTATTTTGTGAATGTCCAAGCTTTAACACATAAAGGATTCTACAGTAAAAAAAATTATCTATTTGTTATTATCCTTATTAATATGACTATCTAATTATTATTATTGTGTGAATGACCAAGCATTCACACATAAAAGATTATACACAAGAAAAATAATCTATTCATTATTTTTATTATTAATATTATTATTATTACTAATATTATTATTATTCCACCGCCAAAGTGTGGCGCGCTCCACATCCCACAGTTTTCATCTGATCGGAACCGTTCAAGTGTCAAATCGTTTGGCTCGACCGGGAATCGGGAGCTCCCCGAAAACTTTTTTATTTTATTTCCCAAATAACCCAGAATTCCCGGTTTTCCCGGACACATCACAACATTCACTTTCCCTTCAACAACAACAAGCCTACTAATCATGGCAGACTTGATGAGAGACAACAACGACTACTTTGTGACAAATGATGATCCAGAACCTTATTATTTTGAGCCTGAATATAAGGAGGACGATCTACAAGTTTTAGAAGCTGTGTGCTAAACAGATCCATCTTTAGTCAAACACTAAGCATCATGTAGCAGTATTGCTAAGTGCTAAACCAGCTATACAAACTATAATAAAACAATCACTTACTGTACAATGTCTGCTCTCACTGGGATAAAGACTGATGGCATGTTTATATATTCCCCTTTACATCAACAATTCATCATAATCCTCACAAAGTCTTAAAAAAAATTAGCATTTTTTTGTGTCTTTCTTGCCATCTCCGGGTCTAAGTTGGGTGTCAAAGTTGACCAACTTGTGGGTTTATGTCCACAACCTTCTACTATCCAGGTGAGAGACATGATTTATCATCTAGAATTAACTTTCACCAACTCAGAGGCCATGCAGCAGCTCAATATTAGACTTAAACTTAGACTTCCTTTTTATTGTCATTCAAATTTGAACTTTACAGTACAGATAAGAACAACATTTTGTTGCATTAGCTCATGGTAGTGCAGGATAAAAGAGCAATAAGGTGCAGATATAAATAACTAGATTACTGTACAGATAAATATATTGCACTTTTGTATATGCATCCACGTTTATGGATGTATGTTATATTGTCTTTATATTCCAGCGAGTTAATCCATTTTAGGGGGGAATTGAGGGGATTATTATGATGCGTTCAAGAGTCTTATGGCCTGAGGGAAGAAGCTGTTACAGAACCTGGGGGTTCTGCTACGGAGGCTGCGGAACCTCTTTCTAGAGTCCAGCAGTGAAAACAGTCCTTATGTCAATATAGCAGCATAAGCTAGTGAGTGAAAAATGCGCCGCTAAAAGTAGTTCCTCTGTGTTAGCGCCTATAATAATAATATTGCTAGTATTTGTTTATATTCAGATCACAACATGTCAATGGAGTATTGTTGCCACCTTTTGGATGTTTTTTAGAGGGCGCAATAGTGTAATCCATTAGCTGCCTTGTTAGCCACCTTCTACTTGCCATATTTTACGAGTTAGAATTCATAAAAAAAAGAAAAACACGTGTTCTTGTCTTACATGAGGATTGTGAATAACAGGCAACATAAAAAAACAAAAGTGTAGTTCCCCTTCAATGAACGCATCAATTATTCAAATGGATTTATTTTTCTTCTTTGGGTGAAGCAAATGTTGGTGCTTAAATGTCCCCGCCGTGCGACTGATGTTTGTCTCAGAAACACCTCCTGAAACATGTTAAACGTCCGGTGTGCACCACCAGGTGGCGCTAGTGCGGAACTACACGCTCGGCTGTCTGAAGAGAGACTGGCTGAGCGGTCGCTATAGCAACGTCACGTCAGCTGACGAGCTCAGACACAGCAAGATGGTCCCGCTGGACGCCGAGACCTGGGGGGAGATCTTGGAGGCCGAACTGGACCGATGACATCCTTATCTAATTTATACCTTTTTATTCACGTTTGTACATACACACATTTATATATGCTTTTTTTTTTTTACACTTTTTTTCTCAAGAAGGTAAGAGAATTAATGTTATTTTACCCTCAAAACAGTGATACATAATATTTGTAAGAATCACAGTAACATGTTGATTTATCACCAATGGATGTCATGGAACTGTTTCATGTTGCATGTCATTGGCTGTAGTCTGTGAATGCCAAGTGATGCAATAAATCACCAGCTGTTTCTTTGACATCATAACACTCATCCAACCTCTTTCTGATAAAAATGCGTGTCAAGCTCATGTATGTCCAAGTACTGAGCTTTTATTGTGAAGTCTGCAGCCAGAAGTAGCACTACTGAGCTCTTATTGTGAAGTCTGCAGCCAGAAGTAGCACCACTGATTAAACATGTTTCAGATATAAATATACTTCACACTATTATGTATATTTCAAGTAGCACTACTGAGCTCTTATTGTGAAGTCTGCAGCCGGAAGTAGTGATTGAACCTTTTTCAGATATAAATGTACTTCAAACTATTTTGTATGCTTCAAATGCTGAGCTCATATTGTGAAGTCTGCAGCCGGAAGTAGCACTACTGAGCTCTTATTGTGAAGTCTGCAGCCGGAAGTAGCACTACTGATTAAACCTTTTACAGATTTAAATATACTTCACACTACTATGTGTGTTTCAAATGCTGAGCTCTTATTGTGAAGACTGCAGCCGGAAGTAGCACCGCTGACTAAACCTTTTTCAGATTTATATATACTTCACGCTATTATGTATTCTTCAAATGCTGACCTAGTATTGTGAAGACTGCAGCCAAAAGTAGCCTTATTGCGCTCTTATTGTGAAGTCTGCCGCCGGGAATAGCGGCAGACGGATGTAGCACCACCGATTAAACCATTTTCAGATATAAATATACTTCACGCTATTATTTATGCTTTAAATGCTGAGCTCTTATTGTGAAGACTGTGGCCGGAAGTAGCACTACTGAGCTCTTATTGTGAAGTCTGCAGCCAGAAGTAGCACCACTGATTAAACATGTTTCAGATATAAATATACTTCACACTATTATGTATGTTTCGAATGCTGATCTTTTTATTGTGAAGGTCTGTGGCCGGAAGTAGCACTACTGAGCTCTTATTGTGAAGTTTGCAGCCGGAAGTAGCACTTCTGAGCTCTTATTGTGAAGTCTGTAGCCGGATATAACACCACTGATTGAACCATTTTCAGATATATACTTCACGCTATTATTTATGCTTTAAATGCTGATCTCTTTTTTTGTGAAGTTTGCAGCTGGAAGTAGCACTACTGAGCTCTTATTGTGAAGACTGCAGCCGGAAGTAGCACTACCGATTGAACCTTTTTCAGATATAAATCTACTTCACACTATTATATATTCCTCAAATGCTGAGCTCATATTGTGAAGACTGCAGCCGGAAGTAGCACCATTTATTAAACCTTTTTCAGACATAAATGTACTTTACACTATAATGTAACTTCACGTGTACTTCATGTTTCAAATGATGATCTCTTATTTTGAAGACTGCGACAGGAAGTAGCACTACTGAGCTCTTATTGTGAAGTGTGCAGCCGGAAGTAGCACCACCGAGTAAACCTTTTTCAGATATGAATATTCTTCACACTATTGTTTTTGCTTCAAATGCTGAGCTCTTATTGTGAAGACTGTGGTTGGAAGTAGCATTATTGCGCTCTTATTGTGAAGTGTGCAGCCGGAAGTAGCACAACCGATTAAACCGTTTTCCAGCTGTGAATATTCTTCACACTATTATGTATTCTTCAAATGCTGAGCTCATATTGTGAAGACTGCAGCCGGAAGTAGCATCATTTATTAAACCTTTTTCAGACATAAATGTACTTTACACTATAATGTAACTTCACGTGTACTTCATGTTTCAAATGATGATCTCTTATTTTGAAGACTGCGACAGGAAGTAGCACTACTGAGCTCTTATTGTGAAGTGTGCAGCCGGAAGTAGCACCACCGAGTAAACCTTTTTCAGATATGAATATTCTTCACACTATTGTTTTTGCTTCAAATGCTGAGCTCTTATTGTGAAGACTGTGGTTGGAAGTAGCATTATTGCGCTCTTATTGTGAAGTGTGCAGCCGGAAGTAGCACAACCGATTAAACCGTTTTCCAGCTATGAATATTCTTCACACTATTATGTATTCTTCAAATGCTGAGCTCTTATTGTGAAGACTGTGGTTGGAAGTAGCATTATTGCGCTCTTATTGTGAAGTGTGCAGCCGGAAGTAGCACCACCGATTAAACATTTTTCCAGGTATGAATATTCTTCACACTATTATGTATTCTTTAAGTGCTGAGCTCTTATTGTGAAGACTGTGGTTGGAAGTAACATTATTGCGCTCTTATTGTGAAGTGTTCAGCCGGAAGTAGCACCACCGATTAAATTTTTTTCCAGATATGAATATTCTTCACACTATTATGTATTCTTTAAATGCTGAGCTCTTATTGTGAAGACTGTGGTTGGAAGTAGCATTATTGCGCTCTTATTGTGAAGTGTGCAGCCGGAAGTAGCACCACCGATTAAACATTTTTCCAGGTATGAATATTCTTCACACTATTATGTATTCTTTAAGTGCTGAGCTCTTATTGTGAAGACTGTGGTTGGAAGTAGCATTATTGCGCTCTTATTGTGAAGTGTGCAGCCGGAAGTAGCACCACCGATTAAACATTTTTCCAGATATGAATATTCTTCACACTATTATGTATTCTTTAAATGCTGAGCTCTTATTGTGAAGACTGTGGTTGGAAGTAGCATTATTGCGCTCTTATTGTGAAGTGTGCAGCCGGAAGTAGCACAACCGATTAAACCGTTTTCCAGCTATGAATATTCTTCACACTATTATGTATTCTTCAAATGCTGAGCTCTTATTGTGAAGACTGTGGTTGGAAGTAGCATTATTGCGCTCTTATTGTGAAGTGTGCAGCCGGAAGTAGCACCACCGATTAAACATTTTTCCAGATATGAATATTCTTCACACTATTATGTATTCTTTTAATGCTGAGCTCTTATTGTGAAGACTGTGGTTGGAAGTAGCATTATTGCGCTCTTATTGTGAAGTGTGCAGCCGGAAGTAGCACAACCGATTAAACCGTTTTCCAGCTATGAATATTCTTCACACTATTATGTATTCTTCAAATGCTGAGCTCTTATTGTGAAGACTGTGGTTGGAAGTAGCATTATTGCGCTCTTATTGTGAAGTGTGCAGCCGGAAGTAGGACCACCGATTAAACATTTTTCCAGATATGAATATTCTTCACACTATTATGTATTCTTTAAATGCTGAGCTCTTATTGTGAAGACTGTGGTTGGAAGTAGCATTATTGCGCTCTTATTGTGAAGTGTGCAGCCGGAAGTAGCACCACCGATTAAACCTTTTTCAGATATGAATATTCTTCACACTATTATTTTTGCTTCAAATGCTGAGCTCTTATTGTGAAGACTGTGGTTGGAAGTAGCATTATTGCGCTCTTATTGTGAAGTGTGCAGCCGGAAGTAGCACAACCGATTAAACCGTTTTCCAGCTATGAATATTCTTCACACTATTATGTATTCTTCAAATGCTGAGCTCTTATTGTGAAGACTGTGGTTGGAAGTAGCATTATTGCGCTCTTATTGTGAAGTGTGCAGCCGGAAGTAGCACCACCGATTAAACATTTTTCCAGATATGAATATTCTTCACACTATTATGTATTCTTTAAATGCTGAGCTCTTATTGTGAAGACTGTGGTTGGAAGTAGCATTATTGCGCTCTTATTGTGAAGTGTGCAGCCGGAAGTAGCACCACCGATTAAACATTTTTCCAGATGTGAATATTCTTCACACTATTATGTATTCTTCAAATGCTGAGCTCTTATTGTGAAGACTGTGGTTGGAAGTAGCATTATTGCGCTCTTATTGTGAAGTGTGCAGCCGGAAGTAGCACCACCGATTAAACCTTTTTCAGATATGAATATTCTTCACACTATTATTTTTGCTTTAAACGCTGAGCTCTTATTGTGAAGACTGTGGTTGGAAGTAGCATTATTGCGCTCTTATTGTGAAGTGTGCAGCCGGAAGTAGCACAACCGATTAAACCGTTTTCCAGATATGAATATTCTTCACACTATTATGTATTCTTTAAATGCTGAGCTCTTATTGTGAAGACTGTGGTTGGAAGTAGCATTATTGCGCTCTTATTGTGAAGTGTGCAGCCGGAAGTAGCACCACAGATTAAACATTTTTCCAGATATGAATATTCTTCACACTATTATGTATTCTTTAAATGCTGAGCTCTTATTGTGAAGACTGTGGTTGGAAGTAGCATTATTGCGCTCTTATTGTGAAGTGTGCAGCCGGAAGTAGCACCACCGATTAAACCTTTTTCAGATATGAATATTCTTCACACTATTATTTTTGCTTTAAACGCTGAGCTCTTATTGTGAAGACTGTGGTTGGAAGTAGCATTATTGCGCTCTTATTGTGAAGTGTGCAGCCGGAAGTAGCACAACCGATTAAACCGTTTTCCAGATATGAATATTCTTCACACTATTATGTATTCTTTAAATGCTGAGCTCTTATTGTGAAGACTGTGGTTGGAAGTAGCATTATTGCGCTCTTATTGTGAAGTGTGCAGCCGGAAGTAGCACCACCGATTAAACATTTTTCCAGATATGAATATTCTTCACACTATTATGTATTCTTTAAATGCTGAGCTCTTATTGTGAAGACTGTGGTTGGAAGTAGCATTATTGCGCTCTTATTGTGAAGTGTGCAGCCGGAAGTAGCACCACCGATTAAACCTTTTTCAGATATGAATATTCTTCACACTATTATTTTTGCTTCAAATGCTGAGCTCTTATTGTGAAGACTGTGGTTGGAAGTAGCATTATTGCGCTCTTATTGTGAAGTGTGCAGCCGGAAGTAGCACAACCGATTAAACCGTTTTCCAACTATGAATATTCTTCACACTATTATGTATTCTTCAAATGCTGAGCTCTTATTGTGAAGACTGTGGTTGGAAGTAGCATTATTGCGCTCTTATTGTGAAGTGTGCAGCCGGAAGTAGCACCACCGATTAAACATTTTTCCAGATATGAATATTCTTCACACTATTATGTATTCTTTAAATGCTGAGCTCTTATTGTGAAGACTGGTTGGAAGTAGCATTATTGCGCTCTTATTGTGAAGTGTGCAGCCGGAAGTAGCACCACCGATTAAACATTTTTCCAGATATGAATATTCTTCACACTATTATGTATTCTTTAAATGCTGAGCTCTTATTGTGAAGACTGTGGTTGGAAGTAGCATTATTGCGCTCTTATTGTGAAGTGTGCAGCCGGAAGTAGCACCACCGATTAAACATTTTTCCAGATATGAATATTCTTCACACTATTATGTATTCTTCAAATGCTGAGCTCTTATTGTGAAGACTGTGGTTGGAAGTAGCATTATTGCGCTCTTATTGTGAAGTGTGCAGCCGGAAGTAGCACCACCGATTAAACCTTTTTCCAGGCATGAATATTCTTCACACTATTATGTATTCTTCAAATGGTGAGCTGTTATTGTGAAGACTGTGACCGGAAGTAGCACAGTTGATCTACGCGTGCTTGACAGTGGTCCTCCCCAGCATCGCTCAGCCTCCACGAGAGAGTTGCCCACCCCCTCCCCCCGAGAGGCGTCAAAATGGACGACGTGCCGCCCATCGTCAACATCTCCATCTCACTCAGGATCCAGCCCAACGAGGGGCCCGTCTTCTTTAAGGTGGACGGGACCCGCTTCGGCCAGACCAGAACCATCAAGCTGCTGACGGGGTCCAAGTACAAGATCCAGGTGGTCGTCAAGCCCGGAACCGTGGAGGCCACGTAATGTATTCACTCATATTCACCTCATGTGTTCACTCATATTCACCTAATGTATTCACTAATATTCACCTAATGTGTTCCTTAATATTCACCTCATGTGTTCACTAATATTCATGTAATGTATTCACTAATATTCACCTAATGTGTTCACTCATATTCACGTAATGTGTTCACTAATATTCACCTAATGTGTTCACTCATATTCACGTAATGTGTTCACTCATAGTCACCTAATGTGTTCACTAACAAAAAGAAGGCACATTAGAACCCGTCATTGGGCCTGCGGCGTCACGTGACCTCATGAATAAATTAAATCGCACGCCGACTTGTCGTGCTGGCGCGATGACGTCACACACAGCGTCGGAGCAGCTGGCGTAGCTCCGTGTTAGCAACAGCATAGCCGTGCACTCCGAGCGTCTGCGCATGCGCACAACGAGGGCCCGCTGAACAGGCGCAGTGCTAGTTAGTTAGTGTAAGAAGTTGTAGCTCTTTATTAATTAGTCACCTCGTGTACAACATACTGAATAGCTTTATGTGAGCGACAACAACAGGTGTATTAATTAGTGTAATTAGTCACCTCGTGTCCATGTAAACAAACAATATTAAGACAACTAGTAGAATCAAGTTTATCATCAATAATTGTGCAGTGGATGATGAAGTGAGCATGAGTTAGTCATCACATAGCCTGAGTCAAGAAACTGTTCTTTTAGTTAGTTAACTGTTGGTTGGTTAATTAACTAGTTAGTTAGTTCTTAATGTGTAGTTAGTCCATGGTTAGTTGCTAGTTTGTTAGCTAAATGCCAGTTAGTTGGTTGTTAGGATGTTAGTTAGCTGGTGTGTTCGTTTGTTAGTTAGTCAAGTACATACCTAGGTAGTTTGTCAGTCATTGGTTGTTAGTTAATTGTTTGCTAGTTAGTTAGCTAGTTGGACATTAGTTAATTGTTAGTTATAAAGTTAGTTATTAGTTGATTGTTTGTTAGTTAGTTAATTGTTTGTTAGTTGGTAAGTTTGTTAGTTGTTAATTAATTAGTAGGGTAGTTAGTAGTTATTACATTTTTAGTTAATTGTTATTTAGTTCATAGTTAATGGTTACTCAATTAGTAACTTAGCTGTTAGTTGTTTAGTGAATTGTAAGTTCATTGTTAGTTAATGAGTAGTTAGTTAATTTTAGTTGCCAGTTAATTCATTGTTGTTTGTTGTTAATTAGTTAGTATTTATTTAATTGTTATTACCAAGTAATTTGGTTGTTAATTTGTTAGTTTATTAGTTATGTGTTAGTTAATTGCCAGTGAATTAGTCGTTGGTTAGTCGACTTGTAGTTAGTTATTAGTTAGTTAGTATTTAGTTAATTGTTAGTTACCAAATCAGTTGGTTGTTAATTGGTTAGTTTATTGGTAATTGTTAGTTAATTGCCAGTTAGTTAGTTGTTGGTTAGTTGATTGTTATTTAGTTAGTTCATTACTAATTAGTTGGTTGGTATTTAGTTAATTGTTATTTACCAAGTCAGTTGCTTGTTAGTTAATTACCAGTTAGTTTGTTGTTGGTTAGTTACTTGTCCGTTAGTTACTTGTTAGTTAGTTAATTAGTTAGTTATTCATTAGTTAGTTGATAGATAGATAGTTAGTAGTTGTAATTGAGCGATGACTGTGCTTGTTGCAGCAACATGAACATAGGCGGCATCGTGTTCCCTCTGGAAGAAGAGTCCCGAGACCAGGACCAGGTGGTCTACCAGGGCAAGTACGACACGGAGGGCGTCCCCCACACCAAGAGTGGAGACCGGCAGCCCGTCCAAGTCAGCGTGGAGGTAAACACTTTTGCTCACTTTCTACTATGGTTAGCATCCTGATATTACTGTAGCATGCTAGCTTTTTAGCTAACTCTGCAGGTTTACACCTCAGCGTCTGATATTGGGTTACTTGACCGATCATACCTGTTAGCATGCTAACGTTAGCATGCTAGCTTTTTTTAAAGCTAATTTTGTACCTTACTTGTGTTTTGCTACTTATTGCATGCTAACATTAGCACGCTAGAGCCTTTCAAAACATTTCTTTCCAGGCACACACCTCAAAGTAATATATTTTGGAATTTGAGGCAAGCACGTTACTGTTAGCATTTCAACATGGTAACATTGACATGCTAGATTGATTTTTTTTTTGTGCTAATTCTGCAAATATACACCTCAGCGTCAAATATGTTGTTACTTGACAAATGAAACCTGTTAGTGTGCTAGCTTTTTAGCTCATTTTGTAGCTATGCACCTTAAACATATTTAGGTACTTGTTGCATGCTAACATTGGCAGGCTAGCATTTACACATGTTGGAGCTTGATGCATCGTAGACTTAGCATTTTAGCATGCTAACATTAGCATGTTACATTTTTTAGCTAATTTTGCCGGGATACACCGAAAAGTCAAATATTTAGTTATTTGACGAATGATACTTGTTAGCATTCTATTGTTACTAAACTAGCTTTTTTAATGTATTTTTTAAGCTAATTTTACAGGTACATACCTTAGTTGTATTTAGGTACTTGTTGTAAGCTAACATTAGCAGGCTGAAGCCTTTTAAAAAAAATTCAGACACACATCTTAGAGTAATATATTTTGGTACTTAACGCATGTTACAGTTAGCATTTTAACATTCTAACATTAGCATGCTAGATTGCGTTTTAGCCAATTTTGCTGGTATGCGCTTCAGCGTCAAATATTTTGTTACTTGACAAATGATACCTGTTAGTATGCTAGCTTTTTTTTAGGCTAGCCTTTTAAACAATTTGTTCAGGTACACACCTCAAAGTGATATATTTTAGAACTCGACACATGTTACAGTTAGCATTTTAACATGCTAAAATTGGCATGCTTAGGTTTTGTTTTTGTTTTTTTAGCTAATTTTACAGGTATACACCTCAGCATCAAATATTTTGTTACTTGACAAATGATATCTGCTAGTAAGCTAGCTTTTTTACTTTTAACTAATTTTGTTGTGTACAAGCCTGAGTCATATTTTGGTACTTGTTGCATGCTAACATTAGCATGCTACCCTTTTAAAACTATTTTCAGGTACACATTTCAGGGTAATATATTTTGGAACTTGACGTGTGTTACAATTAGCAATTTTATTTTAATTTTTTTTAGCTAATTTTGCAGGTTTACACCTCAGCATCAAATATTTTGGATACCTGTTATTTTGCTAGCTTTTTTATTTTTTTGCAAATTTTGTAGGGTATAAGCCTTTGTCATATTTTGGTACTTGTTGCATGCTAACATTAGCAACCTAGCCTTTTAAACACTTTTCAGGTACACCCTTCAGGCTAGTTTGTTCTGGTATTCAACACACGTTACAGTTAGCATTTTAACATGCTAATATTAGCGCGCTAGGGTTTTGTTTAGCTAATTTTGCAGGCATACACCTCAGCATCCAATTTTTGTTACTTGAAAAAGGATACCTGTTAGAATATTTTTTAGCACATTTTGTAGGGTATACACTGAAGTCATATTTTGGTACTTATTGCATGCTAACATTAGCAGGCTACCCTTTTAAACACTTTTCAGGTACACATTTCAAGGTAATATATTTTGGAACTTGACGTCTGTTACATTAGCATTTTAATTTTTTTTAGCTAATTTAACATGCTACTGTTAACATGTTAGCATAGCACTGTTAGTATGCTAGCTTTTTTATTTTTACCTAATTTTGTAGGGTATACGCTTATGTCATATTTTGGTACTTGTTGCATGCTAACATTAGCAGGCTACCCTTTTAAACACTTTTCAGGTACATATTTTAAGGTAATATATTTTGGAACTTGACGTGTGTTACAGTTAGCATTTTATTTATTTTTTAGCTAATTTAACAGGTATACACCTCAAAATCAACTGTAAGCATGCTACTGTTAACATGTTAGCATAGCTTTTTTTATTTTTAGCTAATTTTGTAGGGTATACGCTTATGTCATATTTTGGTACTTGTTGCATGCTAACATTACTTTTCATGTACACATTTCAGGGTAATATATTTTGGAACTTGACGTGTGTTACAGTTAGCATTTTAGCATGCTAACAGTAACATGCTACATTTTTAGCTCACTGTAAACATGCTATTGTTAACATGTTAGCACAGTACTGTTGGCATGCTAGTTTGTTTAGCTCATATTTTTGTTAGCAGACGCTATCTGGCCAACGTGCTAACTGTTAGCATTTAGCGTTCGGCTTAGGCTCTTTAGCGTTCACTTGCAATTCCCATAGAAAATGCATTTTCTGGTTCATTGAAAATAAATCTACTAGTTTCAAAGGTAAAAACTATGAAAATGGCCCCCATCCTTTGATTTGTCAGCCTGTGCCCCTCTGCAGTTGAGTGTTGTGTATCAGTTCCAGAAGGCGGGCACGTTTGAGACGGTGTGGCAGGCCAAGTACTACAACTACTACAAGAGGGAGCACTGTCAGTTCGGCAACAAGTTCAGCAACATCGAGTACGAGTGCAAGCCCAACGAGACGCGGACGCTGATGTGGATCAACAAGGAGGCCTTCAACTGAGGTCACATGGTCTGACCAGAGGCATGCTGGGAAAGGGAAGAAACGCAGCAGCAAACACAAACTGACGCCGAGGAGAGTCATGGTTTATTTTCTCTTGTCGTTGATCAACTAAAATGTTTTCTTAGCAAAGTAATAATAAAAGTCACACATTTGTCTTCGACAATAAACACTTCCAACCTTCCTCGTCTTTGTGACATTAGTCTGCCTCCGCATGACATAAAACAACACTATAAGAACATTTAGCCCTCCCTTTTTATTAGCTAGCTGGTGCAGCATATTTACATTTTTATATATTTATACATGTATTTTTGGAATATCTTAAACATTTTAAATGTATTTTTTAATTTTATTTTATATTGGTACATTTATTTATCTTTTTATATCTTTTTATTTTATTTTATATTTATTTGTAATTTTTAAAATGTATTTTTTTATTAATTTAATATTTATAAATGTATTTTATTATTTTTATTTTAGAATTTTTTTCATATATATTTTTGTAATGTTTATTTTCTAAATGTATATTGCATAACATTTTAATTGTATGTTTTTTATTAAAATTTTATATTGGTTCATTTATTTATTTTTTAATATCTTTTTTATTTATATTATATTTATACATGTATTTATTATTTTTTAAATATAGTTATAAATTAATTTAATATTTATAAATGTCTCTTTTATTTTCATTTTAGAGATGTATTTTTGTATATGTCTTTTATTTGTATTTTATATATATATATATATATATATATATATATATATATATATATATATATATATATATATATATATATATATATATTGCATAACATTTTAAATGCCATCCATCCATCCATTTTCTTCCACTTATCCGAGGTCGGGTCGCGGGGGCAGCAGCCTAAGCAGGGAAGCCCAGACTTCCCTCTCCCCAGCCACTTCGTCCAGCTCCTCCCGGGGGATCTCGTGGCGTTCCCAGGCCAGCCAGGAGACATAGTCTCTTCAACGTGTCCTGGGTCTTCCCCGTGGCCTCCTACCAGTCGGACGTGCCCTAAACACCTCCCAAGGGAGGCGTCCGGGTGGCATCCTGACCAGATGCCCGAACCACCTCATCTGGCTCCTCTCCATGTGGAGGAGCAGCGGCTTTACTTTCAGCTTCTCTCGGATGGCACAGCTTCTCACCCTATCTCTAAGGGAGAGCCCCGCCACCCGGCGGAGGAAACTCATTTTGGCCGCTTGTACCCGTGATCGTGTCCTTTCGGTCATAACCCAAAGCTCATGACCATAAGTGAGGATGGGAACTTAGATCGACCGGTAAATTGAGAGCTTTGCCTTCAGGCTCAGCTCCTTCTTCACCACAACGGATCGATACAGCGTCCGCATTACTGAAGACGCCGCACCGATCCGCCTGTCAATCTCACGATCCACTCTTCCCTCTCTCGTGAACAAGACTCCCAGGTACTTGAACTCCTGCACTTGGGGCAGGATCTCCTCCCCAACCTGGGGATGGCACTCCACCCTTTTCCGGGCGAGAACCGTGGACTCAGACTTGGAGGTGCTGATTCTCATCCCAGTCGCTTCACACTTGGCTGCGAACCGATCCAGTGAGAGCTGATGATCCTGACCAGATGAAGCCATCAGGACCACATCATCTGCAAAAAGCAGAGACCTAATCCTGCAGCCACCAAACCAGATACCCTCAACGCCCTGACTGCGCCTAGAAATTCTGTCCATAAAATTAATTAACATAATGGGTGACAAAGGGCAGCCTTGGTGGAGTCCAACCCTCATTAAAAACGTGTCCGACTTACTGCCGGCAATGCGGACCAAGCTCTGACACTGATCATACAGGGAGCGGACCGCCACAATCAGACAGTCCGATACCCCATACTCTCTGAGCACTCCCCACACGACTTCCCGAGGGACACGGTCGAATGCCTTCTCCAAGTCCACAAAGCACATGTAGACTGGTTGGGCCAACTCCCATGCACCCTCAAGGATCCTGCAGAGAGTATAGAGCTGGTCCACAGTTCCACGACCAGGACGAAAACCACACTGTTCCTCCTGAATCCGAGGTTCGACTATCCGGCGTAGCCTCCTCTCCAGTACACCTGAATAGACCTTACCGGGAAGGCTGAGGAGTGTGATCCCCCGATAATTGGAAAACACCCTCCGGTTCCCCTTTTTAAAGAGAGGAACTACCACCCCGGACTGCCAATCCAGAGGTACCGCCCCCGATGTCCACGAAATGCTGCAGAGTCTTGTCAAACAAGACAGCCCCACAGCATCCCGAGCATTAAGAAACTCCGGGCGGTTCTCATCCACCCCCGGGGCCTTGCCACCAAGGAGCTTTTTAACTACCTCAGCAACCTCAGCCCCAGAAATAGGAGAGCCCACCACAGATGCCCCAGGCACTGCTTCCTCATTGGAAGATGTGTTGGTGGGATTGAGGAGGTCTTCGAAGTATTCCCTCCACCGATCCACAACATCCGCAGTCGAGGTCAGCAGAACACCATCCTCACCATACACGCTGTTGACAGTGCACTGCTTCCCCTTTCTGAGGCGGCGGATGGTGGTCCAGAATCGCTTTGAAGCCGTCCGGAAGTCGTTTTCCATGGTCTCCCCGAACTCCTCCCATGTCCGAGTTTTTGCCTCCGCGACCGCTGAAGCCACACATCGCTTGGCCTGTCGGTACCTGTCCGCTGCCTCCGGAGTCCTATGAGGCAAAAGAACCTGATAGGACTCCTTCTTCAGCTTGACGGGTTCTAGGATTACCGTCACGACAGGCACCAACTACCTTGCGGCCACAGCTCCAATCAGCCGCCTCAACAATAGAGGTGCGGAACATGGTCCACTCGGACTCAATGTCCAGCACCTCCCTCGTGACATGTTCAAAGTTCTTCCGTAGGTGGGAATTAAAACTCTCTCTGACAGGAGACTCTGCTAGACGTTCCCAGCAGACCCTCACAATGCGTTTGGGCCTGCCAGGTCTGTCCGGCATCCTCCCCCACCATTGCAGCCAACTCACCACCAGGTGGTGATCGGTAGACAGCTCCGCCCCTCTCTTCATTCGAGTGTCCAAAACATGAGGCCGCAAATCCGATGACACACCAACAAAGTCGATCATGGAACTCCGGCCTAGGGTGTCTTGGTGCACATATGGACACTCTTATGTTTGAACATGATGTTTGTTATGGACAATCTGTGACGAGCACAAAAGTCCAATGACAAAACACCACTCGGGTTCAGTTCCGGGTGGCCATTCTTCCCAATCCCGCCTCTCCAGGTTTCACTGTCGCTGCCAACATGAGCGTTGAAGTCCCCCATTAGGAGAAGGAAATCACCCGGGGGAGCACTTTCCAATACTCCCTCGAGTGTATCCAAAAAGGGTGGGTACTCTGCCGTTTGGTGCATAAGCACAAACAACAGTCAGGACCCGTCCCCCCATCCGAAGGCGGAGGGAAGCTACCCTTTCGTCCACCGGGTTGCACTCCAACGTGCAGGCTTTGAGCCGGGGGGCAACAAGAATTGCTACCCAGCCCGTCGCCCCTCACTGCGTGCAACGGCATTGTGGAAGAGAGTCCAGCCCCTCTCGAGAGAACTGGTTCCAGAGCCTTTGCTGTGCGTCGAAGTGAGTCCGACTATATCCAGCCGGAACTTCTCTACCTCGCGCACTAGCTCAGGCTCCTCCCCCTCCAGCGAAGTGACATTCCACTTATGTAGCCGAGGATCGGACCGCCAAGTGCCCTGCCTTCGGCTTCCGCCCAGCTCACAACGCACCCGACCTCTATGGCCCCTCCCATGAGTGGTGAGCCCATTGGAGGGGGGACCCACGTTGCCTCTTCGGGCTGTGCCCGGCCGGGCCCCATGGGGACAGGCTCGGCCACCAGGCGCTCGAATATGTACTGTACTGTGCAATCCACAAATAAAAAAAGTTTCAATCAATCAACAGTAGCTAACAGTAGCTAATAGTGGCTAACAGTAACTAACAGTAGCTTGTAGCTAATAGTGGCTAATAGTAGCTAACAGTAGCTAATAGTGGCTAACAGTAGCTAACAGTAGTTAAAAGTGGCTAAAAGTGGCTAATAGTGGCTAACAATAGCTAATGGTGGCTAAAAGTGGCTAACAGTAGCTAACAGTAGCTAATAGTGGCTAACAGTAGCTAATAGTAGCTAACAGTAGCTAATAGTGGCTAACAGTAGCTAATAGTTTAATAATTTATGGGGCGGCATGGCGTAGTGGGTAGAGCAACTGTGCCAGAAACCTGAGGGTTGCAGGTTCGCTCCCCGCTTCTTACCATCCAAAAATTGCTTCCGTTGTGTCCTTGGGCGGGACACTTCACCCTTGCCCCCGGTGCCACTCACACCGGTGAATTGAATGATGAATGATAGGTGGTGGTCGGAGGGGCCGTTGGCGCAAATTGCAGCCACGCTTCCGTCAGTCTACTCCAGGGCAGCTGTGGCTATGAAAGTAGCTTACCACCACCAGGTGTGAATGAATGATGGGTTCTACATGTAAAGCGACCTTGGGTACTTAGAAAAGCGCTATATAAATCCCAGGTATTATTATTATTATTATTAATAGTGGCTAATAGTGGCTAATAGTAGCTAACAGTAGCTAATAGTGGTTAACAGTAGCTAATAGTGGCTAACAGTGGCTAACAGTAGCTAATAGTGGCTAACAGTAGCTAATAGTAGCTAACAGTGGCTAATAGTGGCTAACAGTAGCTAATAGTGGCTAATAGTAACTAACAGTAGCTAACAGTGGCTAACAGTAGCTAATAGTGGCTAATAGTAGCTAACAGTGGCTAACAGTAGCTATCAGTGGCTAACAGTAGCTAATAGTGGCTAATAGTAGCTAATAGTAGCTAACAGTAGCTAATAGTAGCTAATAGTAGCTAACAGTGGCTAATACTGGCTAACAGTGGCTAACAGTAGCTAATAGTGGCTAACAGTAGCTAATAGTGGCTAACAGTAGCTAATAGTAGCTAACAGTGGCTAATAGTGGCTAACAGTAGCTAATAGTGGCTAATAGTAACTAACAGTAGCTAACAGTGGCTAACAGTAGCTAATAGTGGCTAATAGTAGCTAACAGTGGCTAACAGTAGCTATCAGTGGCTAACAGTAGCTAATAGTGGCTAATAGTAGCTAATAGTAGCTAACAGTAGCTAATAGTAGCTAATAGTAGCTAACGGTGGCTAATACTGGCTAACAGTGGCTAACAGTAGCTAATAGTGGCTAACAGTAGCTAATAGTGGCTAATAGTAGCTAACAGTAGCTATAAGTAGCTAACAGTAGCTAATAGTAGCTAACAGTAGCTAATAGTAGCTAACAGTGGCTAACAGTAGCTAATAGTAGCTAATAGTGGCTAATAGTAGCAAATAGTAGCTAATAGTGGCTAACAGTAGCTAATAGTAGCTAATAGTGGCTAATAGTAGCTAACAGTAGCTAATAGTAGCTAATAGTAGCTAACAGTAGCTAATAGTAGCTAATAGTTGCTAACAGTGGCTAATACTGGCTAACAGTGGCTAACAGTAGCTAATAGTGGCTAACAGTAGCTAATAGTGGCTAATAGTAGCTAATAGTGGCTAATAGTAGCTAATAGTGGCTAATAGTAGCTAATAGTGGCTAATAGTAGCTAATAGTAGCTAATAGTGGCTAATAGTAGCTAATATATATATATATAGAGGTTTATTTGAAATAGGGACAGATACAAAAACATAGACATCTGAAACAGTTATCCGATGTATGCATCATAGTAATAGTAGCTAACAGTAGCTAATAGTAGCTAATAGTAGCTAACAGTAGCTAATACTAGCTAACAGTAGCTAACAGTGGCTAACAGTAGCTAATAGTAGCTAATAGTGGCTAACAGTAGCTAATAGTAGCTAATAGTGGCTAACAGTAGCTAATAGTAGCTAATAGTGGCTAATAGTAGCTAACAGTAGCTAATAGTAGCTAATAGTAGCTAACAGTAGCTAATAGTAGCTAATAGTTGCTAACAGTGGCTAATACTGGCTAACAGTGGCTAACAGTAGCTAATAGTGGCTAACAGTAGCTAATAGTAGCTAATAGTAGCTAATAGTGGCTAATAGTAGCTAATAGTGGCTAATAGTAGCTAATAGTGGCTAATAGTAGCTAATAGTGGCTAATAGTAGTTAATAGTAGCTAATAGTGGCTAATAGTAGCTAATATATATATATATATATAGAGGTTTATTTGAAATAGGGACAGATACAAAAACATAGACATCTGAAACAGTTATCCGATGTATGCATCATAGTAATAGTAGCTAACAGTGGCTAATAGTGGCTAACAGTAGCTAATAGTGGCTAATAAATGATAAATTAAATGATAAATGGGTTATACTTGTATAGCGCTTTTCTACCTTCAAGGTACTCAAAGCGCTTTGACACTATTTCCACGTTCACACACTGAGGGCGGGAGCTGCCATGCAAGGCGCTAACCAGCAGCCATCAGAGGCAAAGGGTGAAGTGTCTTGCCCAAGGACACAACGAATGCGACTAGGATGGTAGAAGGTGGGGATTGAACCCCAGTAACCAGCAACTCTCCGATTGCTGGCACGGCCACTCTACCAACTTCGCCACGCCGCCCCTAGTGGCTAATAGTAGCTAATAGTGGCTAACAGTAGCTAATAGTGGCTAACAGTGGCTAATAGTGGCTAACAGTGGCTAACAGTAGCTAATAGTGGCTAATAGTGGCTAACAGTTGCTAATAGTAGCTAATAGTGGCTAATGGTAGCTAATAGTGGCTAACAGTAGCTAATAGTAGCTAATAGTGGCTAACAGTGGCTAATAGTGGCTAACAGTAGCTAATAGTGGCTAATAGTGGCTAACAGTAGCTAATAGTAGCTAATTGAAGCTAATAGTGGCTAATAGTGGCTAACAGTAGCTAAAAGTAGCTAATAGTGGCTCACAGTGGCTAATAGTGGCTAATAGTGGCTAACAGTAGCTAATAGTGGCTAATAGTAGCTAACAGTGGCTAACAGTAGCTAATAGTAGCTAATAGTGGCTAATAGTAGCTAATAGTAGCTAATAGTGGCTAACAGTAGCTAACAGTAGCTAATAGTGGCTAATAGTAGCTAACAGTGGCTAATAGTAGCTAATAGTGGCTAACAGTGGCTAATAGTGGCTAACAGTAGCTAATAGTGGCTAATAGTGGCTAACAGTAGCTAATATCAATCAATCAATCAATGTTTATTTATATAACCCTAAATCACAAGTGTCTCAAAGGGCTGTACAAGCCACAACAACATCCTCGGTACAGAGCCCACATACGGGCAAGGAAATAGTAGCTAATAGTGGCTAATAGTAGCTAATATATATAAATATATAGAGAGAGGTTTGTTTGAAATAGGGACAGATACAAAAACATAGACATCTGAAACAGTTATCCGATGTATGCATCATAGTAATAGTAGCTAACAGTAGCTAATAGTAGCTAATAGTAGATAACAGTAGCTAATAGTGGCTAATAGTGGCTAACAGTGGCTAACAGTAGCTAACAGTGGCTAATAGTGGCTAACAGTAGCTAATAGTAGCTAATAGTAGCTAACAGTGGCTATTAGTAGCTAATAGTAGCCAATAGTAGCTAATAGTGGCTAACAGTGGCTAATAGTGGCTAACAATGGCTAACAGTAGCTAATAGTGGCTAACAGTAGCTAATAGTAGCTAATAGTGGCTAATAGTAGCTAATAGTGGCTAACAGTAGCTAATAGTGGCTAACAGTGGCTAATAGTGGCTAACAGTAGCTAGTAGTGGCTAACAGTAGCTAATAGTGGCTAATAGTAGCTAATAGTGGCTAACAGTAGCTAATAGTAGCTAATAGTGGCTAACAGTGGCTAATAGTGGCTAACAGTAGCTAATAGTGGCTAACAGTAGCTAATAGAAGCTAATAGTGGCTAATAGTGGCTAACAGTAGCTAATAGTGGCTAACAGTAGCTAATAGTGGCTAATAGTAGCTAATAGTGGCTAACAGTAGCTAATAGTAGCTAATAGTGGCTAATATTGGCTAATAGTAGCTAATAGTGGCTAACAGTAGCTAATAGTGGCTAACAGTGGCTAACAGTAGCTAATAGTGGCTAACAGTAGCTAATAGTGGCTAATAGTAGCTAATAGTGGCTAACAGTAGCTAATAGTGGCTAACAATGGCTAATAGTAGCTAATAGTGGCTAACAGTAGCTAATAAAAGCTAATAGTGGCTAATAGTGGCTAACAGTAGCTAATAGTGGCTAACAGTAGCTAATAGTGGCTAATAAATGATAAATGATAAATGGGTTGTACTTGTATAGCGCTTTTCTACCTTTAAGGTACTCAAAGCACTTTGACAGTACTTCCACATTTACCCATTCACACACACGTTCACACACTGAGGGCGGGAGCTGCCATGCAAGGCGCTAACCAGCAGCCATCAGAGGCAAAGGGTGAAGTGTCTTGCCCAAGGACACAACGGATGTGACTAGGAAGGTAGAAGGTGGGAATTGAACCCCAGTAACCAGCAACAGTCCGATTGCTGGCACAGCCCCTCTACCAACTTCGCCACGCCGTCCCTAACTAACTAGCTAATAGTAGCTAATAGTGGCTAATAGTAGCTAATAGTGGCTAACAGTAGCTAATAGTAGCTAATAGTGGCTAACAGTAGCTAATAGTAGCTAATAGTGGCTAACAATAGCTAATAGTAGCTAATAGTGGCTAACAGTGGCTAATAGTGGCTAACAGTAGCTAATAGAAGCTAATAGTGGCTAACAGTAGCTAATAGTGGCTAACAGTACCTAATAGTAGCTAATAGAAGCTAATAGTGGCTAACAGTAGCTAATAGTGGCTAACAGAGGCTAATAGTGGCTAATAGAAGCTAATAGTGGCTAACAGTAGCTAATAGTAGCTAACAGTGGCTAATAGTGGCTAACAATAGCTAATAGTGGCTAATAGTAGCTAATAGTAGCTAACAGTAGCTAATAGTAGCTAATAGTGGCTAACAGTGGCCAACAGTGGCTAACAGTGGCTAATAGTGGCTAATAGTGGCTAATAGTAGCTAATAGTAGCTAATAGTGGCTAATAATAGCTAATAATAGCTAATAGTAGCTAATAGTAGCTAACAGTAGCTAATAGTGGTAGGAGAGGGAAGTGTGTTCTCTCGAGTAGACGATCTCCGCGGATGTAAGCCCCTCCCCCTCTGCAGTGACTAGCTGTCCTAAAAGTCTCCATCTGCTGTCCTCATCGAGACCTCGTCCAGCAAGTCTAGTGTTTGGAACACTTCTAGCCCGTCAACATGGTAAGTAGGACACGTCCAGTCGACATATTGCGAGTGTTAGTCGCAGCTTTAGCCGCCCGCAGCTCCGTGTCGACATGCCAAGAAGGCCTGAACGTTGCGGTCGTGACTGCGCCGAATAGAAGAAAAACATCGGACTTTTCTGCTCCTCTTCCGAGCTGACGTGTTGACTAGCACATGTAACGTGTTGACTAGCACATGTTTGGCGAGCAGCTGGCGGTGAAAATGTGGATATTTAGGCCTGTTAGGTCTGCTGTTGTTCGTGCTAACGTTAGCTTAGCTAGCTGCGTCAAGAGAGCGGAAGTAGGCTTCCGCGCCCACCAAAATAAGAGCTCTCGCCCACACACAATCACAAATGTCGGCACACTAAGTGTGGAGGGGCTTGGTGCTGCACTTCCTCTTCTTAATAGCGACGTTATGTTATTCGTGCACATGTGTCACAATCTCCACGGGATGATCATACTTGCAGTGAAAGTTTGTGAGAAATCACTTCCTCTTTGGACAATAAAAGTGTTATAAATGTTCTTGTTTCAGGGAAATGAGGCCAGCTACGCCCTGGACATGTGCTCGCACTGTAAGTATCCATATAGGATGTTTTGAAGATGTCAGGGATGTGAAAAAAGTGTCAGGATGGATGATGTCACAGGTTATATTTAGACTGTTTCAATTAGCAGATAACAAGTCTTACTCGTCTGGAGGCGGAGCTAAAGTTTGTGAGCCCCTCATGACCTTTGTGACCTGCAGACGCCTATCACGTCCTCGTAGGGTGGGTCAAAGGTCAGGGCTCAGTAATAAACAGCGCATGCTCGTTGTTCCTTTTAATTAGCTGACACCCCCCTCCGAAGTGTGGGTGGACGGGGAGATTAGTGTCGGGTCACATGACTGGCGTGAGGGTTTAGCGCGAGGTGACCTGACAGGCAGCTTTGACCGCCATGGCCGCTTCTGCTCGCAAATCAGGTAAGTTTGGGGACGCGGAGCGCCACGGAAGCGCGCGGTGGAATTCTGCGTGGAATCCCGCGCGGTCACTGTGTCGATAGCGGGGTGGTCTGGAAGGTTCCAGTGGCGCCATGTTGTCCCTTCTCGCCGCTTGCAGTCCACACCGACGAGATTAAGAGGCTCTGCAAGAGATTTAACAAATTTAGCATTTGTCAGCTCGACCATTGGTAGCACTTATTAGTGCAACTATTGGTAGCATTTATCAGCTTGACCATTGTTAGCATTTATCAGCTTGACCATTGGTAGCATTTATTAGTGTGACTATTGGTAGCATTTATCAGCTTGACCATTGGTAGCATTTATTAGTGTGACTATTGGTAGCATTTATCAGCTCGACCATTGTTAGCATTTATCAGCTCCACCGTAGGTAGCATGTATCATCAGCTGGAGCGTAGGTAGCATGTATCAGCTGGAGCGTAGGTAGCGTGTATCATCAGCTGGAGCGTAGGTAGCGTGTATCATCAGCTGGAGCGTAGGTAGCATGTATCATCAGCTGGAGCGTAGGTAGCGTGTATCATCAGCTGGAGCGTAGGTAGCGTGTATCATCAGCTGGAGCGTAGGTAGCGTGTATCATCAGCTGGAGCGTAGGTAGCGTGTATCATCAGCTGGAGCGTAGGTAGCATGTATCATCAGCTGGAGCGTAGGTAGCATGTATCATCAGCTGGAGCATAGGTAGCATGTATCATCAGCTGGAGCGTAGGTAGCATGTATCATCAGCTGGAGCGTAGGTAGCATGTATCAGCTGGAGCATAGGTAGCATGTATCAGCTGGAGCGTAGGTAGCATGTATCAGCTGGAGCGTAGGTAGCATGTATCAGCTGGAGCGTAGGTAGCATGTATCAGAAGGTTCCGGTGCCACCATGTTGTGTCTTCTGACCTTGCAGTCGACGCTGATGAGATCAAGCGTCTGGGCAAGAGGTTTAAGAAACTGGACCTGGACAACTCGGGCTCTCTGAGTGTGGAGGAGTTCATGTCTCTGCCAGAACTGCAGCAGAACCCTCTGGTCCAACGCGTCATCGACATCTTTGACACTGACGGCAACGGCGAGGTGGACTTTAAAGGTAAGGCCCTCCCCCTCTGCTTTAAAGGTAAGCCCCTCCCCCACTGCACACCTTTGACTGTTTCTGCTTGGTACTCAGAGTTCATTGAAGGCGTCTCGCAGTTCAGCGTCAAAGGAGACAAGGAACAAAAGTTACGATGTAAGTGTCCTTGGCAGCGCTGGTTAGCATTTATTAGCTTGACTATTGTTAGCATTTATTAGCTCAACATTTATTAGCAACCATTAGTTTGATTATTGTTAGCATTTATTAGCTCGACATTTCTTAGCATTTATTAGCAACCATAAGTTTGATTATTGTTAGCATTTATTAGCCCAAATTTTGTTGCCATTTATTAGCCCGATTTTTGTCAGCATCTATTAGTTCAACTATTGGCATCTATTAGTTGAACTATTGGCATCTATTAGCTCTGTAAGTGTCCTTGGCAGCCCTCGTTAGCATTTATTAGCTTGACTATTGTTAGCATTTATTAGCTCGACATTTATTAGCAACCGTTAGTTTGATTATTGTTAGCATTTATTAGCCCAAATTTTGTTGCCATTTATTAGCACGATTTTTGTCAGCATCTATTAGTTCAACTATTGGCATCTATTAGTTCAACTATTGGCATCTATTAGCTCGACTATTGTTAGCATTTATGAGCTCGACTTTTGAAAAAATACTACCTATACCAGGGGTCTCAAACTCAATTTACCTGGGGGCCACTGGATGCAGAAACTGGGAGGCTGGGCCGCAAGAAAAGATTTCTTAAACAATTCTAACATGCACTTTTTAATGAATTCACCTTCTTTGAATGGCTATCCCGCCCTAGCAACATAATTGCCAACCCTCCCGATTTTTCCGGGAGACTCCCAAATTTCAGTGCCCCTCCCGACAATCTCCCAGGGCAACCATTCCCCCGAATTTCTCCCGATTTTCACCCGGACAATAATATTAAGGGCGTGCCGTGATGGCACTGCCTTTAGCGTCCTCTACAACCTGTCGTCATGTCCGCTATATCACCATACAAACCGCGTGCCAGCCCAGTCACATGTTGTATGAGGCTTCTGCAGACACACGTAAGTGAATGCAAGACATACTTGATCAACAGCCATACAGGTCACACGGAGGGTGGCCGTGTAAACAACTTTATCACTGTTACAAATATGCGCCACACTGTGAACCCACACCAAACAAGAATGACAAACACATTTTGGGAGAACATCCGCACGTAACACAACATAAACACAACAGAACAAATACCCAGAACACCTTGCAGCACTAACTCTTCCGGGCGGCAATATACACCCCCGCTACCACCAAACCCCGCCCACCTCAACCGAAGCAGAAAGGGGGGTGTGGGGGGAGGGTTGATGTGCGGGGGCGCAGGGTTGGGGGGCGGGGGTGTATATTGCAGCCCGGAAGAGTTAGTGCTGCAAGGTGTTCTGGGTATTTGTTCTGTTGTGTTTATGTTGTGTTACAGTGCGGATGTTCTCCTGAAATGTGTTTGTCATTCTTGTTTGGTGTGGGTTCACAGTGTGGCGCATATTGTAACAGTGTTAAAGTTGTTTATATGTCCGCCCTCAGTGTGACCTGTGTGGCTGTTGAGCAAGTATGTCTTGCAGTCACTTACGTGTGTGTACAGAAGCCAAATACAACATGTGACTGGGCTGGCACGCTGTTTGTAGAGGGTGCTAAAGGCAGTGCCATCACGGCACGCCCTTAATATTGTTGTTTGGGTGAATACATTCGAGAGAATGGTTGCCCTGAAATTCGGGAATCTCCCGGAAAAATCGGGAGGGTTGGCAAGTATGATGCTGTCAAGCACCATTCATATAAAACTTGCGGGCCGCGCTAACATTACATTTTCATATTAAGGTGCGGGCCGCAAAATAACGTCTCGTGGGCCGCGTGTTTGAGACCCCTGACCTATACTATTTGGTGTTGTTCAAGTAATACTCTGAAAAATACTACTTGATGTTGTCCAAATATACTCTTAAAAATACTACTTGATGTTGTTCAATTACACTCTTAAAAATACAACCTATACTATTTGGTGTTGTTCAAGTAATACTCTGAAAAATATTACTTGATGTTGTCCAAATATACTCTTAAAAATACTACTTGATGTTGTTCAATTACACTCTTAAAAATACAACCTATACTATTTGGTGTTGTTCAAGTAATACTCTGAAAAATACTACCTATACTATTTGGTGTTGTTCAAGTAATACTCTGAAAAATACTACTTGATGTTGTTCAAATATACTCTTAAAAATACTACTTGATGTTGTTCAAATATACTCTTAAAAATACTACTTGATGTTGTTCAAATATACTCTTAAAAATACTACTTGATGTTGTTCAATTACACTCTTAAAAATACAACCTATACTATTTGGTGTTGTTCAAGTAATACTCTGAAAAATACTACTTGATGTTGCTCAATTACACTCTTAAAAATACAACCTATACTATTTGGTGTTGTTCACGTAATACTCTGAAAAATACTACCTATACTATTTGGTGTTGTTCAAGTTATACTCTGAAAAATACTACTTGATGTTGTTCAATTACACTCTTAAAAATACTACTTGATGTTGTTCAAATACACTCTTAAAAATACAACCTATACTATTTGGTGTTGTTCAAGTAATACTCTGAAAAATACTACCTATACTATTTGGTGTTGTTCAAGTAATACTCTGAAAAATACTACTTTGATGTTGTTCAAATATACTCTTAAAAATACTACTTGATGTTGTTCAAATATACTCTTAAAATACTACTTGATGTTGTTCAAATATACTCTTAAAAATACTACTTGATGTTGTTCAAATATACTCTTAAAAATACTACTTGTTGTTCAATTACACTCTTAAAAATACTACTTTTACTATTTGGTGTTGTTCACGTAATACTCTGAAAAATACTACCTATACTATTTGGTGTTGTTCAAGTAATACTCTGAAAAATACTACTTGATGTTGTTCAATTACACTCTTAAAAATACTACTTTTACTATTTGGTGTTGTTCACGTAATACTCTGAAAAATACTACCTATACTATTTGGTGTTGTTCAAGTAATACTCTGAAAAATACTACTTGATGTTGTTCAAATATACTCTTAAAAATACTACTTGATGTTGTTCAAATACACTCTTAAAAATACAACCTATACTATTTGGTGTTGTTCAAGTAATACTCTGAAAAATACTACCTATACTATTTGGTGTTGTTCAAGTAATACTCTGAAAAATACTACTTGATGTTGTTCAAATATACTCTTAAAAATACAACCTATACTATTTGGTGTTGTTCAAGTAATACTCTGAAAAATACTACTTAATGTTGTTCAAATATACTCTTGAAAATACTACTTGATGTTGTTCAAATATACTCTTAAAAATACTACTTGATGTTGTCCAAATATACTCTTAAAAATACTACTTGATGTTGTCCAAATATACTCTTAAAAATACTACTTGATGCTGTCCAAATATACTCTTAAAAGTACTACTTGATGTTGTCCAAATATACTCTTAAAAATACTACTTGATGTTGTTCAATTACACTCTTAAAAATACAACCTATACTATTTTGTGTTGTTCAAATATACTCTTAAAAATACTACTTGTTGTTCAATTACACTCTTAAAAATACTACCTATACTATTTGGTGTTGTTCAAGTAATACTCTGAAAAATACTACTTGATGTTGTTTAAATATACTCTTAAAAATACTACTTGATGTTGTTTGAATGTACTCTTAAAAATACTACTTGATGTTGTTTAAATATACTCTTAAAAATACTACTTGATGTTGTTTAAATATACTCTTAAAAATACTACTTGATGTTGTTTAAATATACTCTTAAAAATACTTCTTGATGTTGTTCAAATATACTTATACTAGCTGTACTACTTGGTGTTGTGTAAAAGTACTACTTGGTGTTGTGTAAAAGTACTACTTGGTGTTGTGTAAAAGTACTAGTGACGCAGACTTAAGTAGGCCAGCTAAGTTGTGTGTGTGTGTGTGTGTGTGTGTGTGTGTGTGTGTGTGTGTGTGTGTGTGTGTGTGTGTGTGTGTGTGTGTGTGTGTGTGTGTGTGTGTGTGTGTGTGTGTGTGTGCTGACAGTCGCCTTCAGGATCTACGACATGGACAAAGATGGCTACATCTCCAACGGCGAGCTGTTCCAGGTGCTGAAGATGATGGTGGGCAACAACCTGAAGGACACGCAGCTGCAGCAGATCGTGGACAAGACCATCATCAACGCCGACAAGGACGGCGACGGCAGGATATCCTTCGAAGAGTTCTGCGCGGTCAGTCCCGCCCGGCGGCCGGTGCCCCGCCCACGTGTGAGCCCCGAGCTGACTTCCTGTCGTCCCCTGCAGGTGGTGGGCGGCCTGGACATTCACAAAAAGATGGTGGTGGACGTGTGACGGCCTTCCTCGCCCGGTCCAGTGAGGAGCCCCTCCCCTGACTCCGCCCCCTCACAAAGCCAAACTTTGACAGCCAACAGGACGTCGGACGGCGTTTGTGGCGTGTGTGTGTGTGTGTGTTTTGTATTTATTTGGAGGAGGTGTGTGTGCCAACAGGAAGTGTGTGTGTGTGTGTGTGTGTGTGTGTGTGTGTGTGAGAAGCTAATCAACACTTAAACTGGCATGTGTTCCTTCTGTGTGTGTGTGCGTGCGTGCACGTGGGCGTGTGTGCACGTGGGTGTGCACGTGGGCGTGCACGTGGGCTGACAAGTTCTAGTGGTGTACAAAAAGCTGATGTTTTTTTTTTTTTTTTCTCTCCTGCTGAGGTTTTCTACTCGTCGCCGTGCAGCCGAAGTGCTCTGCCTGCTGCTCGCATGTCGCCCGGGTGTGCAACCTTCTCCACCTTTCAGGTTTACAAGCTCACTTTTCTTCTGCCCACTCACAGCCGCCTCTGTCACCAAGCGGAAGAGGGATTTCACAATAAAAGTCTTACTTTAGATCCACGTGAAGTGCTCTTTCGGCGCGTGGGTGGGCGGGCGGGGGGAGGGGTCACGTGACAGAGCGCCGTCCCCCCGCCCCCGTGAAAGAAGCTCGCTGCACGTTGGCATGATGTTCGCATGTGTGTTTGCACGCGTGTGCGCTTTTGGGGCCGGGCGGAGGAGGCGGGGCCGTCGCACCGCCACGCGAGCGCTGTGTTTACATGTGAATAATAATAATAATATTAACGCTGGCGATGAATATGAACATTTCAAACGCACCGTGTTGCCAATGAAAAGTTGATGTGGTGAAACTCTCGTCTTCTTTGGCTCTTTTTGTACGTTTGTCAGGAAGTCTTGTAACGTTTGGAGGCCGCATGGACACTCCTTACTGCCTCACTTCATGGAACAATAAACTCCTCAAACTGTCTCTTCAGACATATTATTACAGCTCATGTCCATAGCAACATGCTAACAGTATGTGTCAGGTACCCAGTTTTCAGTGGAAATGGCAATAAAAGTTAGCATGCTAATGTGTATGTAGAAGTTTGTATATTATTAGTGTTAGCATGCTAACAGTAAAAAGTTGTATGACTCTGGGGTAAGCGGTTGCAAAATGAACTGAAAAAGTTAGCACGCGTCACATGCCAAATTGTATAAGTGTAAGGGGTATGGCTCGGGAATTAAGGAGAACATTTATTGAAAAAGTTAGCATGCTAATGTGAGCATTCCAACGGTGTATGTCAAGTAGAAAGTTGTATGACTGGTTGAAAAATTGGCTGAAAAAGTTAGCACGCTAATGTTAGCACATACCGAATTATATAAGTCTTAAGGTGTATGGCTGGGGAATTAGTGAAAAAGTTAGCATGCTAATACTTGAGTAAGAAGAGCAGAGAGCATTTTGTCTTTGGAACCGTTCAAAGCTGTTCAGAAATGTGTATGTAGAAGTTTGTGTATTGCTAATGTTAGCATGCTAACAGCATATGTCAAGTAAATAGTTGTATGGCTCTGCGGTAAACTGTTGCAAAATTAGCAATAAAAGTTAGCATGCTAATGTTGGCATGTGTCACATACCAAGTTATATGACTAAGGTGTATGGCTGTGGAAATTAGCAAAGAAAGTAAAATTAGCAGAAAAAGTTAGCATGCTAATACTTGGAACCGTTCAAAGCTGTTGAGAAATGATGTGTATGTAGAAGTGTGTATATTATTAGCGTTAGCATGCTAACAGTTAACGTACGTCAAGTAAAAAGTTTAGATTAGTTTATTTCTTCGGTCAATGATCAAGAAAATAAACAAACAGTTTTACATAAACAAACAGATGTACATTCATAAACAAACAGTTGTACATTCATAAATTAAAAAAATAAAATGTTGCAGACCGATTGATTGATTGATTGATTGATTTAGGCTGAAGTTGAACACTTATTGCGTCTGACCCTATAAACAAAGTCAAGTACAAGATGAGCTTCCAAGAAAATTATGAAATTTCCTTTTCACAACATATAAGTGCACATTGTACACAACATAAATACTAGAGATGTCCGATATCGGCCTGCCGATATTATCGGCCGATAAATGCTTTAAAATGTAATATCGGAAATTATCGGTATCGGTTTTTTATTATCGGTATCGGGTTGTTTTTTTTGTTTTTTTAAAAAATAAAATCAACATAAAAAACACAAGATACACTTACAATTAGTGCACCAACCCCAAAAAAACTCCCCCATTTACACTCATTCACACAAAAGGGTTGTTTATTTCTGTTATTAATATTCTGGTTCCTACATTATATATCAACATATATCAATACAGTCTGCAAGGGATACAGTCCGTAAGCACACATGATTGTGCGTGCTGCTGGTCCACTAATAGTACTAACCTTTAACAGTTAATTTTACTCATTTTCATTAATTACTAGTTTCTATGTAACTGTTTTTATATTGTTTTACTTTCTTTTGTATTCAAGAAAATGTTTTTAATTTATTTATCTTATTTTATTTTATTTAAAAAAACAACAACCTTATCTTCACCATACCTGGTTGTCCAAATTAGGCATAATAATGTGTTAATTCCACGACTGTGTATATCGGTATCGGTTCATATCGGTATCTGTAATTAAAGAGTTGGACAATATCGGAATATCGGATATCGGCAAAAAGCCATTATCGGACAGCCCTAATAAATACTGTTCAATTATATACACAGTATAGACATGTGAAATATCCTTGTACACGTGTTAAACCTTAGCACCAATTATATACTATATACAAACAATTATACTTCCATTATTATTTATATCCCACATTTAGTTTGTAATTAACATTGATCATAGTATTAAAGGCCTACTGAAAGCCACTACTACCGACCACGCAGTCTGATAGTTTATATATCAATGATGAAATCTTAACATTGCAACACATGCCAATACGGCCTTATAAAGTGCAATTTAAAATTTCCCGGCAAACTTCCGGCTGAAAACGTTTCGATATGATGACGTTTGCGCGTGACATCAACTGTTGAAGCGGAAGTATTCGGAGCCCATTGAATCCAATAGAAAAAACTCTGTTTTCATCTCAAAATTCCACAGTATTCTGGACATCTGTGTTGGTGAATCTTTTGCAATTTGTTTAATGAACAATGGAGACTGCAAAGAAGAAAGTTGTAGGTGGGATCGGTGTATTAGCGACTGGCTGCAGCAACACAACCAGGAGGACTTTGAGATGGATAGCAGACGCGCTAGCTGAACGACCTCACCTTGACTTCCTCCGTCTCCGGGCCGTGGACCACATCGGTGATCGGGTGAAGTCCTTCGTCGTACCGTCGATCGCTGGAACGCAGGTGAGCACGGGTCGTGATGAGCAGATGAGAGCTGGCGTAGGTGCAGAGCTAATGTTTTTATCATAGCTCTGTCGAGGTTCCGTAGCTAAGTTAGCTTCAATGGCGTCGTTAGCAACAGCTTTGTTAAGCTTCGCCAGGCTGGAAAGCATTAACCGTGTAGTTACATGTCCATGGTTTAATAGTATTGTTGATCTTCTGTCTATCCTTCCAGTCAGGGGCATATTTGTTTTGTTTCTATATGCAGTTAAGCCTGATGCTATCACGTTAGCTCAGTAGCTAAAGTGCTTCACCGATGTATTGTCGCGGAGATAAAAGTCACTGTGAATGTCCATTTCGCGTTCTCGACTCATTTTCAAGAGGATATAGTATCCGAGGTGGTTTAAAATACAAATCCGTGATCCACAATAGAAAAAGGAGAGTGTGTGGAATCCAATGAACCCTTGTACCTAAGTTACGGTCAGAGCGAAAAAAGATACGCCCTGCACTGCACTCTAGTCCTTCACTCTTGTTCCTCATCCACAAATCTTTCATCCTCGCTCAAATGAATGGGGTAATCGTCGCTTTCTCGGTCCGAATCGCTCTCGCTGCTGGTGTAAACAATGTGGAAATGTGAGGAGCCTTTCAACCTGCTACGTCACGCTACTTCCGGTACAGGCAAGGCTTTTTTATCAGCGACCAAAAGTTGCGAACTTTATCGTCGATGTTCTCTACTAAATCCTTTCAGCAAAAATATGGCAATATCGCGAAATGATCAAGTATGACACATAGAATGGATCTGCTATCCCTGTTTAAATAAATAAAAATTCATTTCAGTAGGCCTTTAAATACAATGTTGATTCAAGAGTGATATATTTTTCCAAGACATTGGTCTTAAAGTGTTTTTTTAAATGTGTGAATGGAACTGGAACATTTGAAGGAATCATCCAAGCTGTTCTACAGTTGAACCCGCCTGACAGAAACACGTCTACTTTTTAAGCTCCGTCTTATGTTTGCTTTCTGGAAGACAGCTGAACCTCTGAGGTCATAGGGACTCTCCCTAGGTTCGAACCTCTCCTGTAGACACCCAGGCAGCATGTGGTTATGAGCTTTGTACGTCACAATAGCAGTGTTGAGGTCAACAAGATCGTGCAGTTTTAATGTTTTTAATTTAATAAACAGAGCATTGGTATGGTCGTGATAATCCGAATAATTTACAATTCTAATCGCTTTCTTTTGAAGTTGCATGACTCTGGGGTAAGCGGTTGCAAAATGAACTGAAAAAGTTAGCACGCGTCACATGCCAAATTGTATAAGTGTAAGAAGGAATTAGGGAAAACATTTACTGAAAAAGTTAGCATGCTAATGTGAGCATTCCAACGGTGTATGTCAAGTAGAAAGTTTTATGACTGGTTGAAAAATTAGCTGAAAAAGTTAGCACGCTAATGTTCGCACATACCACATCATGGGTAAGGTGTATGACTGGGGAATTACTGAAAAAATTAACTGAAAAAGTTAGCATGCTAATACTTGAGTAACGAGCAGAGAGCATTTTGTCTTCGGAACCATTCAAAGCCGTTGAGAAATGTGTATGTAGAAGTTTGTGTATTGCTAATGTTAGCATGCTAACAGCATATGTCAAGTAAATAGTTGTATGACTCAGGCGTAAATGGTTGTAAAATTTAGCATGCTAATGTTGGCATGTGTCACCAAGTTATATGACTAAGGTGTATGGCTGTGGAAATAAGCGAAGAATGTGTAAAATTAGCTGAAAATGTTAGCATTCGAACCGTCAGCATATGTCGAGTAAAAAGTTGTATGACTCTGGGGTAAATGGTTGCAAAATTAGCAATAAAAGTTAGCATGCTAACAGCATATGTCAAGTAAATAGTTTTATGACTCAAGGGTAAACGGTTGCAAAATTAGCATGCTAATGTTGGCATGTGTCAGCAAGTTATATGACTAAGGTGTATGGCTGTGGAAATAAGCGAAGAATGTGTAAAATTAGCTGAAAAAGTTAGCATTCGAACAGTCAGCATATGTCGGGTAAAAAATTGTATGACTCTGGGGTAAATGGTTGCAAAATTAGCCATAAAAGTTAGCATGCTAACAGCATATGTCAAGTAAATAGTTGTATGACTCAGGGGTAAACGGTTGCAAAATTAGCAGTAACATTTAGCATGCTAATGTTGGCATGTGTCACCAAGTTATATGACTAAGGTGTATGGCTGTGGAAATAAGCGAAGAATGTGTAAAATTAGCTGAAAAAGTTAGCATTCGAACCGTCAGCATATGTCGAGTAAAAAGTTGTATGACTGGGGTAAATGGTTGCGAAATTAGCAATAAAAGTTAGCATGCTAACAGCATATGTCAAGTAAATAGTTGTATGACTCCGGGGTAAACAGTTGCAAAATTAGCAATAAAATGTAGCATGCTAATGTTGGCATGTCACCAAGTTATATGACTAAGGTGTATGGCTGTGGAAATAAGCGAAGAATGTGTAAAATTAGCTGAAAAAGTTAGCATTCGAACCGTCAGCATATGTCGAGTAAAAAGTTGTATGACTCTGGGGTAAATGGTTGCAAAATTAGCCATAAAAGTTAGCATGCTAACAGCATATGTCAAGTAAATAGTTGTATGACTCAGGGGTAAACGGTTGCAAAATTAGCAATAACATTTAGCATGCTAATGTTGGCATGTGTCACCAAGTTATATGACTAAGGTGTATGGCTTGTGGAAATAAGCGAAGAATGTGTAAAATTAGCTGAAAAAGTTAGCATTCGAACCGTCAGCATATGTCGAGTAAAAAGTTGTATGACTCTGGGGTAAATGGTTGCAAAATTAGCCATAAAAGTTAGCATGCTATCAGCATATGTCAAGTAAATAGTTGTATGACTCAGGGGTAAACGGTTGCAAAATTAGCAGTAACATTTAACATGCTAATGTTGGCATGTGTCACCAAGTTATATGACTAAGGTGTATGGTTGTGGAAATAAGCGAAGAATGTGTAAAATTAGCTGAAAAAGTTAGCATTCGAACAGTCAGCATATGTCGGGTAAAAAGTTGTATGACTCTGGGGTAAATGGTTGCCAAATTAGCCATAAAAGTTAGCATGCTAACAGCATATGTCAAGTAAATAGTTGTATGACTCAGGGGTAAACGGTTGCAAAATTAGCAATAACATTTAGCATGCTAATGTTGGCATGTCACCAAGTTATATGACTAAGGTGTAAGGCTGTGGAAATATGCAAAGAATGTGTAAAATTAGCTGAAAATGTTAGCATTCGAACCGTCAGCATATGTCGGGTAAAAAGTTGTATGACTCTGGGGTAAATGGTTGCAAAATTAGCCATATAAGTTAGCATGCTAACAGCATATGTCAAGTAAATAGTTGTATGACTCAGGGGTAAACGGTTGCAAAATTAGCAATAAAATTTAGCATGCTAATGTTGGCATGTGTCACCAAGTTATATGACTAAGGTGTATGGCTGTGGAAATAAGCGAAGAATGTGTAAAATTAGCTGAAAAAGTTAGCATTCGAACCGTCAGCATATGTCGAGTAAAAAGTTGTATGACTCTGGGGTAAATGGTTGCAAAATTAGCCATAAAAGTTAGCATGCTAACAGCATATGTCAAGTAAATAGTTGTATGACTCAGGGGTAAACGGTTGCAAAATTAGCAATAACATTTAGCATGCTAATGTTGGCATGTGTCACCAAGTTATATGACTGAGGTGTATGGTTGTGGAAATAAGCGAAGAATGTGTAAAATTAGCTGAAAAAGTTAGCATTCGAACCGTCAGCATATGTCGAGTAAAAAGTTGTATGACTCTGGGGTAAATGGTTGCAAAATTAGCCATAAAAGTTAGCATGCTATCAGCATATGTCAAGTAAATAGTTGTATGACTCAGGGGTAAACGGTTGCAAAATTAGCAGTAACATTTAGCATGCAAATGTTGGCATGTGTCACCAAGTTATATGACTAAGGTGTATGGCTGTGGAAATAAGCAAAGAATGTGTAAAATTAGCTGAAAAAGTTAGCATTCGAACAGTCAGCATATGTCGGGTAAAAAGTTGTATGACTCTGGGGTAAGTGGTTGCAAAATTAGCAATAAAAGTTAGCATGCTAACAGCATATGTCAAGTAAATAGTTGTATGACTCAGGGGTAAACGGTTGCAAAATTAGCAGTAACATTTAGCATGCTAATGTTGGCATGTGTCACCAAGTTATATGACTAAGGTGTAAGGCTGTGGAAATAAGCGAAGAATGTGTAAAATTAGCTGAAAATGTTAGCATTCGAACCGTCAGCATATGTCGAGTAAAGTTGTATGACTCTGGGGTAAATGGTTGCAAAATTAGCCATAAAAGTTAGCATGCTAACAGCATATGTCAAGTAAATAGCTGTATGACTCAGGGGTAAACGGTTGCAAAATTAGCAATAACATTTAGCATGCTAATGTTGGCATGTGTCACCAAGTTATATGACTAAGGTGTATGGCTGTGGAAATAAGCGAAGAATGTGTAAAATTAGCTGAAAATGTTAGCATTTGAACCGTCAGCATATGTCGAGTAAAGTTGTATGACTCTGGGGTAAATGGTTGCAAAATTAGCCATAAAAGTTAGCATGCTAACAGCATATGTCAAGTAAATAGTTGTATGACTCAGGGGTAAACGGTTGCAAAATTAGCATGCTAATGTTGGCATGTGTCACCAAGTTATATGACTAAGGTGTAAGGCTGTGGAAATAAGCGAAGAATGTGTAAAATTAGCTGAAAAAGTTAGCATTCGAACAGTCAGCATATGTCGGGTAAAAAGTTGTATGACTCTGGGGTAAGTGGTTGCAAAATTAGCAATAAAAGTTAGCATGCTAACAGCATATGTCAAGTAAATAGTTGTATGACTCAGGGGTAAACGGTTGCAAAATTAGCAGTAACATTTAGCATGCTAATGTTGGCATGTGTCACCAAGTTATATGACTAAGGTGTAAGGCTGTGGAAATAAGCGAAGAATGTGTAAAATTAGCTGAAAATGTTAGCATTCGAACCGTCAGCATATGTCGAGTAAAGTTGTATGACTCTGGGGTAAATGGTTGCAAAATTAGCCATAAAAGTTAGCATGCTAACAGCATATGTCAAGTAAATAGCTGTATGACTCAGGGGTAAACGGTTGCAAAATTAGCAATAACATTTAGCATGCTAATGTTGGCATGTGTCACCAAGTTATATGACTAAGGTGTATGGCTGTGGAAATAAGCGAAGAATGTGTAAAATTAGCTGAAAATGTTAGCATTTGAACCGTCAGCATATGTCGAGTAAAGTTGTATGACTCTGGGGTAAATGGTTGCAAAATTAGCCATAAAAGTTAGCATGCTAACAGCATATGTCAAGTAAATAGTTGTATGACTCAGGGGTAAACGGTTGCAAAATTAGCATGCTAATGTTGGCATGTGTCACCAAGTTATATGACTAAGGTGTAAGGCTGTGGAAATAAGCGAAGAATGTGTAAAATTAACATTCGAACCGTCAGCATATGTCGAGTAAAAAGTTGTATGACTCTGGGGTAAATGGTTGCAAAATTAGCCATAAAAGTTAGCATGCTAACAGCATATGTCAAGTAAATAGTTATGACTCAGGGGTAAAGGTTGCAAAATTAGCAGTAACATTTAGCATGCTAATGTTGGCATGTGTCACCAAGTTATATGACTAAGGTGTAAGGCTGTGGAAATAAGCGAAGAATGTGTAAAATTAGCTGAAAAAGTTAGCATTCGAACCGTCAGCATATGTCGAGTAAAAAGTTGTATGACTCTGGGGTAAATGGTTGCAAAATTAGCCATAAAAGTTAGCATGCTAACAGCATATGTCAAGTAAATAGTTGTATGACTCAGGGGTAAACGGTTGCAAAATTAGCAATAACATTTAGCATGCTAATGTTGGCATGTGTCACCAAGTTATATGACTAAGGTGTATGGCTGTGGAAATAAGCGAAGAATGTGTAAAATTAGCTGAAAAATTAGCATTCGAACCGTCAGCATATGTCGAGTAAAAAGTTGTATGACTGGGGTAAATGGTTGCAAAATTAGCCATAAAAGTTAGCATGCTAACAGAATATGTCAAGTAAATAGTTGTATGACTCAAGGGTAAACGGTTGCAAAATTAGCATGCTAATGTTGGCATGTGTCAGCAAGTTATATGACTAAGGTGTAAGGCTGTGGAAATAAGCGAAGAATGTGTATAATTAGCTGAAAAAGTTAGCATTCGAACAGTCAGCATATGTCGGGTAAAAAATTGTATGACTCTGGGGTAAATGGTTGCAATAAAAGTTAGCATGCTAACACCATATGTCAAGTAAATAGTTGTATGACTCTGGGGTAAACAGTTGCAAAATTAGCAATAAAAGTTAGCATGCTAACAGCATATGTCAAGTAAATAGTTGTATGACTGGGGTAAACAGTTGCAAAATTAGCAATAAAAGTTAGCATGCCAACAGCGTATGTCAAGTAAATAGTTGTATGTCTCTGGGGTAAACAGTTGCAAAATTAGCCATAAAAGTTAGCATGATAATGCTAGCATTTTAGTACTTGAGAAACAAGCAGAGCATTTTGTCTTAGGAACTGTTGAAGTCTGAATACTGCCCTTCATTTTTAACAGGGAAATTCCTGGTTGTTTAACTTTGAAAATGGCCAGTAGATAACACCACAATTGTAGTGGATGTAAAGAAGAGGTGCATGATGGGAAAAAGGCTTGTTTATTGACAGGTGTTGAGAGAAGAGAATAAAAAGAAGACTAGAGTCAGGTGACGTTCCTTCCAGGTTCTTGCAGGTTCTGGACCTCCCGCAGGCGTCGATGGCGGCGCTGCAGAGCCTGCTGCTTCTTCAGCTGGATCTCAGCCGCCGAACACCTGGCAGCCACTACACTGGGAGCAGTGATGTCATCATCTACACCGGGAGCAGTGATGTCATCATCTACACCAGGAGCAATGATGTCATCATCTACACCATTGTTGTCAAGGCTCACACATGGTCTTACCTTTGCTGGTCGCTGTGGCAACAGGGGGGCTGGGTTTCTTAAAGGTGAACTTCTTGGAGCTTCCAGAAGAGTCTCGGACTTGACCACTTCCCGTTGCGGGAGGGGCGGAGCTATAGAGTCCAGGAACGTGCTGGATGCGGTTCTCCACGTCCTCGCACAGCTCGCACAGCAGCTGGTCCTCGGCCGGGTCGTCCCAGAGCGGCTCCGATGAGAAGAAGGAGTCCAAGTCGTCATCTGGGAAGTGGTTCCCTGTTGCCATGGAAACGGCAGCAGAAGTCTGACTACGACACACGTCACGCGACCTGTTTGACACGCCCCTTCCTGCTGAGCTCAAACGCCGGAAGGACAGGAAGTCGGCGGAAGAAGGCAAAGTTCTTCTTCCCTCTGATTGGCTGAGGGCGGGCGCCCCCACCTGGGTGGAGCAGTGCTGCGGAGCGCCCAACTTCTCAGCGTTCTGCGTCATCTCCACGAGTACCGAGTCGTTGAGCAGGTCGTCGTCCTCCCAGTCGTCGGCGACATGGCAAGGCATTATGGGACATTTCCCAACGGGCTCGCCTGGACTCAGGACCCGGCTGCTGAGCTGACTGGGTTCGTCAAACAGGAAGTCCAGGTCTGCAAGTTGCTCCAGCTCCGCCCCCGCCCGCTCGGAGTCGGACTCGCGTCCTGACGCCGGCACGCTCTCCCGGTTCTGGTCCGCCTCCTCCTCGTCACCGTGGAACCAGCTGAGGTCAAACCGCTTGGCCAGCTTCAGCAGCTCGTCCACGCCGTTGGACCTGTCGTCATGGCAACACAAGACCAGTGATTTCAGACCGAGGCGGTCGCTGCGCAGGCCAAGATGGCCGACAGACACAAAGATGTGCACCTGGGTGACTTCCTCCTGCTTTTGGGAGGCTGAACGTCCGGCGTGCACGGGATGGCGGCGCTGTCTCCGATCCACTGCTGCAACGTTGGCTCAGCCACCCGAGGCCTGCCGTGCTGCACATCATCCATACTTCTTTTTACATTATATCGCACATGCTATCACATTTGACATGCAAACACATATCATCCATACTTGTTTTGATTCTATCGCACATTTGACATTCAAACACATCCATACTTGTTTTGATTGTATCGCACATTTGACATTCAAACATCCATACTTGTTTTGATTGTATCGCACATTTGACATGCACTCATATCCATACTTGTTTTGATTGTATCGCACATTTGACATGCACTCACATCCTCCATACTTGTTTTGATTGTATCACACATTTGACATGCACTCACATCCTCCATACTTGCTTTGATTATATCACACATTTGACATGCACTCACATCCTCCATACTTGTTTTGATTATATCACACATTTGACATGCGAACACATTATCCATACTTGTTTTGATTATATCACACATTTGACATGCGAACACATTATCCATACTTGTTTTGATTATATCACACATTTGACATGCGAACACATTATCCATACTTGTTTTGATTATGTCACACATTTGACATGCAAGCACATTATCCATACTTGTTTTGATTATGTCACACATTTGACATGCGAACACATTATCCATACTTGTTTTGATTATATCACACATTTGACATGCGAACACATTATCCATACTTGTTTTGATTATATCACACATTTGACATGCACTCACATCCTCCATACTTGTTTTAATTATATCACACATTTGACATGCAAACACGTTATCCATACTTGTTTTGATTATATCACACATTTGACATGCGAACACATTATCCATACTTGTTTTGATTATATCACACATTTGACATGCGAATACATTATCCATACTTGTTTTAAATAAAACATTTGACATGCGAACACATTATCCATACTTGTTTTGATTGTATCACACATTTGACATGCGAACACATTATCCATACTTGTTTTGATTATATCACACATTTGACATGCGAACACATTATCCATACTTGTTTTGATTATATCACACATTTGACATGCGAACACATTATCCATACTTGTTTTGATTATGTCACACATTTGACATGCAAGCACATTATCCATACTTGTTTTGATTATGTCACACATTTGACATGCGAACACATTATCCATACTTGTTTTGATTATATCACACATTTGACATGCGAACACATTATCCATACTTGTTTTGATTATATCACACATTTGACATGCACTCACATCCTCCATACTTGTTTTAATTATATCACACATTTGACATGCAAACACGTTATCCATACTTGTTTTGATTATATCACACATTTGACATGCGAACACATTATCCATACTTGTTTTGATTATATCACACATTTGACATGCGAATACATTATCCATACTTGTTTTAAATAAAACATTTGACATGCGAACACATTATCCATACTTGTTTTGATTGTATCACACATTTGACATGCGAACACATTATCCATACTTGTTTTGATTATATCACACATTTTACATGCGAACACATTATCCATACTTGTTTTGATTATATCACACATTTGACATGCGAACACATTATCCATACTTGTTTTGATTATATCACACATTTGACATGCGAACACATTATCCATACTTGTTTTGATTATATCACACATTTGACATGCGAACACATTATCCATACTTGTTTTGATTATATCACACATTTGACATGCACTCACATCCTCCATACTTGTTTTGATTATATCACACATTTGACATGCACTCACATCCTCCATACTTGTTTTGATTATATCACACATTTGACATGCGAACACATTATCCATACTTGTTTTGATTATATCACACATTTGACATGCGAACACATTATCCATACTTGTTTTGATTATATCACACATTTGACATGCAAACACATTATCCATACTTGTTTTGATTATATCACACATTTGACATGCACTCACATCCTCCATACTTGTTTTAATTATATCACACATTTGACATGCAAACACGTTACCCATACTTGTTTTGATTATATCGCACATTTGACATGCAAACACGTTATCCATACTTGTTTTGATTATATCACACATTTGACATGCACTCACATCATCCATACTTGTTTTGATTATATCACACATTTGACATGCAAACATATCCTTACTTGTTTTGATTATATCGCACATTTGACATGCAAACACGCATCCATACTTGGTTTGGTGATAACGCACATAGTATCACACATTTGACATGCAAACACATATCCATACTTGTATTGATATCACACATTTTACATGCAACATAGCCATACTTGTTTTTTAGATGATATTGCAAATTGTATGACACGTTTTACATGCAAACATCATTCATACTTGTTTTGATGATATCGCACATGGTATCACACATTTTACACGCAAATGTATATCCATACTTGTTTTTGATTATATCGCACATGCTATCAACCATTTAACATGCAAACACAACATCCATACTTATTTGGGGGATTATATCGCAGATTGTGTCACATATTTGACATCCAAACATCATCCATACTTGTTTTTGTGATTATACAGGCATGTGATTTGACCACAATGAAAAAGACTGAAAAAACTTCCGGGGGTCTGGGGGACGAAGGACCCCAGCCAGGTGCCCTGGTGGGGGGACAAGGGGGGCAACGCCCCCCGAAGCTCCTGGTTTTTCACCAATTTAACATGCTAAAATTAACAAAGACCGCACCATTTGAAGAAAATATTTTAGTGTTTAAAGACATGAAAACATCATTAATATAACATACATAACCCAATTATAATAATGAATCACTGTATATGGTTCAGTCCCAACAGTATTTAGTCACTAATATTTACATCTTGTGTTCATTTCACATCCACAGGTGTCACATTGATCAGTGTTATTATCCACAGTTTATTTACAGTATTACCACATTACTTCAGTTCATGTAATGTAAACATTTCATTCTTTTCGCCAAAATAGGATATACATTTTTGAAAATAATTAAACATGTTTAGTATTGTTTACTCATATTTGAAAATAGGAAATAATAATAATGTGAGGACACTGACATATTGCATGAAACAAGTGTGAAAATATTTACCTTCAAGATTGTTACACCACTGACAATAGTTTCAAGAGACTACATACGAACTTAATATTACAAAATAGTATTATATGCAAATGTATTTCAAATAAATTGTTAACTGGATCCAATAATGCGACTCTTTGAATTTCTGTAATTTCATAATATATTTTCACGTGGCTTTTTATTTTTAGAAAAACCCATTTATATTTCGCAAAGCAATAATTGGTTAATATTTAAAACAAACATGCGTATTTCGCAAGCAAATATTTTTTAGCTTACCTCATTATTAACAACCCTGTCTGCAACTGAAGTGGGTTGTGGGTGGATCTTTCCTCTCCATGTCACTTTCGGTTGACATCCAAAAGTACCAGCTAGTGAAAAGTTTGTTTTCCTTGCTTCAAGTTGTTTCATATGTTTTTGGCGTTTCGCATGTACTTCCAAAGCCTTGAAACCTCGTGATCCATAGTTAATATTATCATGACACCACGTGCACAAAACCTTTCCGGGACGATCGATTTTCCGAATAAAATCACCGAACAAAGTCGTAACTTCCTTCTTCCCAACAGTATCAGTGATTTCCCTTTCCATCCAGTCCCATTGAAACTTATTTTTGACATGTTTATCAATTTCTTTTACTCGTAAAGCGTCCTTTCTCTCGAGAACCGACATCGTTTACATATGGAAAATGGCGGTATGATGACGTTATTAACGTCATCATTCATAACAGATGTCCTGATTGGTCACAAGGAACATATCGACCAATCAACTACGGCGTAATATAAACTACGTTTCGAATCTTGATTTAGGGTCGGAAAGAAAAACGGAAGATAATTTTTTTCCCCCCCGAGATTAAAAAAGACGGAATTCCGACTTTAGACGGCAAAATCACATGCCTGATTATATCACAGATGGTATCACACATTCGACATGCAAACACATTACCATACTTGTATTGGTATCACACATTTGACATGCAAACACATCATCCATACTTGTTTTGATTATATCGCACATTTGGCATGCAAACCACGTACCCATACTTGGTTTGGTGATATCACACATTTGACATGCAAACACATATCCATACTTGTATTGATATCGCACACAGTATCACACATTTTACATGCAAATATAGCCATGCTTGTTTTTTAGATGACATTGCACATGGTATTACACATTTGACATGCAAACACACATCCATACTTGTTTTTGATTATATCGCACATGGTATCACACATTTGACATGCAAACACATCATCCATACTTGTTTTTACATGATATTGCACATGGTATCACACATTTGACATGCAAACACATGTCCATACTTTTTTTTATTATATCGCACAATTGTCATGCAAACACGTACCCATACTTGGTTGGTGATATCGCACATGGTATCCCACATTTGACATGCAAACACACATCATTCATACTTGCTTTTGACGATATTGCACATGATATCACACATTTGACATGCAAACACACATCATTCATACTTGTTTTTGACGATATCGCACATTTGACAAGCCAACACACATCATCCATACTTGTTTTTGACGATTTCGCACATGATATCACACCTTTGACATGCAAACACACATCATCCATACTTGCTTTTTGATATCGCACAAAGTATCACACATTTGGACATGCAAACACATGTCACCCATACTTATTTTGGTGATATCACAAATTTGACATCCTTCACGTTGGTGAGGCAGGTGTCACTAACCTCGGGGGCGATCCTGCTGACGATGTCCGAGATGCTGACGACTCCGGCGTGTTTCTTCCCTCGTTTGCCTGACGACGAGAACGCGACAAGGAGCTGACGTCAGCATTTTTGCCAGAAGGTGAGGTGAGTCAGAAAGGTGTACCCAGTCTCTGAGGGTGAGGTAAGTCAAAAAGGTGTACCCAGTCTGTGAGGCGAAGGTGACGTGGCGTCCCAGATGATGTCGTGATGGACCTCACAGTCCTGTGGAGACTGGCTGCTCAACGTAGAACCGAGAGTGGACCTGCTGATCCTGGTGGGGGTCTTCAAGTCTGCACTCAGTCACAGTTTCACTTTCGTTAACGCAGCGCTTCTCAATTGGGGGGGGCGTGATAAAACTGTTGGTTGAGCTAAAACATGCATGAAATACTAAGGTGTCAGGGGGGCGTGATAAAACTGTTGGTTGAGCTAAAACATGCATGAAATACTAAGGTGTCAGGGGGCGTGATAAAACTATTGGTTGGGCTAAAACATGCATGAAATACTAACGTGTCAGGGGGGGGCGTGATAAAACTATTGGTAGGGCTAAAACATGCATGAAATACTAAGGTGTCGGGGGGGCGTGATAAAACTATTGGTTGGGCTAAAACATGCATGAAATACTAAGGTGTCAGGGGGGGCGTGATAAAACTATTGGTTGGGCTAAAACATGCATGAAATACTAAGGTGTCAGGGGGGGCGTGATAAAACTATTGGTTGGGCTAAAACATGCATGAAATACTAAGGTGTCAGGGGGCGTGATAAAACTATTGGTTGGGCTAAAACATGCATGAAATACTAACGTGTCAGGGGGGGCGTGATAAAACTATTGGTAGGGCTAAAACATGCATGAAATACTAAGGTGTCAGGGGGGGTGTGATAAAACTATTGGTTGGGCTAAAACATGCATGAAATACTAACGTGTCAGGGGGGGGCGTGATAAAACTATTGGTTGGGCTAAAACTTGCATGAAATACTAAGATGTCAGGGGGGCGTGATAAAACTATTGGTTGGTCTAAAACATGCATGAAATACTCAGGTGTCAGGGGGCGGGATAAAACTATTGGTTGGGCTAAAACATGCATGAAATACTAAGGTGTCAGGGGGGCGTGATAAAACTATTGGTTGGGCTAAAACATGCATGAAATACTCAGGTGTCAGGGGCGTGATAAAACTATTGGTTGGGCTAAAACATGCATGAAATACTAAGATGTCAGGGGGGCGTGATAAAACTATTGGTTGGGCTAAAACATGCATGAAATACTCAGGTGTCAGGGGGGGCGTGATAAAACTATTGGTTGGGCTAAAACATGCATGAAATACTAAGGTGTCAGGGGGAGGGGGGTGTGATAAAACTATTGGTTGGGCTAAAACATGCATGAAATACTCAGGTGTCGGGGGGGGCGTGATAAAACTATTGGTTGGGCTAAAACATGCATGAAATACTAAGGTGTCAGGGGGAGGGGGGCGTGATAAAACTATTGGTTGGGCTAAAACATGCATGAAATACTCAGGTGTCAGGGGGGGCGTGATAAAACTATTGGTTGGGCTAAAACATGCATGAAATACTAAGGTGTCAGGGGGAGGGGGGCGTGATAAAACTATTGGTTGGGCTAAAACATGCATGAAATACTCAGGTGTCGGGGGGGCGTGATAAAACTATTGGTTGGGCTAAAACATGCATGAAATACTAAGATGTCAGGGGGAGGGGGGCGTGAGAAAACGATACACCTCTTCAGCTAGGTCGCATGTTGGTGCCAGCAACTCAAGTGTGGTTTGAACAGATCAATAAATAAAAATGATCATGTCAATCATATTTCAATATAGGTAGGCTGCGTGAAAAAAAGATGTCCCAAAAGGGGCATGACAATAAAATGATGGAGAAGCACTTATTATACACACATTAACATTTACCATTTTTGATGACAGCATTACAACTTAAAGTCCGGAAATCAACGTTCAAAACGTTACGTTGTGATGCCGAATTGAAAACAAATCTCGGTTTGTTTGGACTGAACCCAAACGTGTAGTTTGCTGGCACACAGATGGTGTCCTTTGCAACAACAAGAAGAAAGTGGATGTTTGGCAGTAATAATGGCGGGAGGTCACTGACCGCACTTTGGAGACTTTGTTCGTGTCTGCGGACTTTTTCTCAACGCTCTGCTCAGGCGGTTCGTTCTGGTCCTGGGGGTCGCTTCGTTGTCGTGCAGCGGACCAGCCCGTCCACTGTGTCCCTGCGTGGCTTCGAACATTACGGAGCAAACTTCTAGTTTGACAGAAAACAAAGTCCGCCATGTTGACAACAGTAATGATCAGAGTACACAAGCTGGGAAAGTCCCGCCATCTTGTCAAAAAAGCGGGGATGTGGCTTGGCGCATGCGCTAAACTCTTGCTCTTCTTCGATTTTATTTTATTGTCAGCACTGGACACTCCCGCCCCTACTGGACATGTTATGTTACTAAACCTGTTTGTGACTTGTCTCCTTCTTGCAATACACCTTCAAGAAATAAGAATATTCTAGTCTATTATTTCTATTTAGCGTCGAATTGTCAGTCGATTTACTGAGCTGCCCGTCGATGGAAGTAGAATTGTCTCACATTAACTTATTTATATATATATATATATATATATATATATATATATATATATATATATATATATATATATATATATATATATATATATATATATATATATATATATATATATATATATATATATATATATATATATATATATATATAATATATATATATATATATATATATATATATATATATATATATATATATATATATATATATATATATATATATATATATATATATGTATGTATATATTAATATATATGTATATATCAGAATCAGAATAGTTTTATTGCCATTGTTTGAGAACGGGTTCACAAACTAGGAATTTTTCTTGGTGCAAACGTGCGACATAAAACACATATAACACACATTTGGTATAAAAAGAGCTGTGACTGAGCTATCAGATAGACTTAGAAGGGATTCAAGGAATTCAAGGAGCTGCTGTTAGGATAAATGCTTTAAAATGTAATATCGGAAATTATCGGTATCGGTTTTGTAATTATCGGCATCGTTTTTTGTTTTTTTTAAAAATTAAATCAACATAAAAAACACAAGATACACTTACAATTAGTGCACCAACCCAAAAAACCTCCCTCCCCCATTTACACTCATTCACACAAAAGGGTTGTTTCCTTCTGTTATTAATATTGTGGTTCCTACATTATATATCAATATAGATCAATACAGTCTGCAAGGGATACAGTCCGTAAGCACACATGATTGTGCGTGCTGCTGGTCCACTAATAGTACTAACCTTTAACAGTTAATTTTACTAATTTTCATTAATTACTAGTTTCTATGTAACTGATTTTATATTGTTTTACTTTCTTTTTATTCAAGAAAATGTTTTTAATTTATTTATCTTATTTTATTTTATTAATTTAAAAAAAAAAGGACCTTATCTTCACCATACCTGGTTGTCCAAATTAGGCATAATAATGTGTTAATTCCACAACTGTATATATCAGTATCGGTATCGGTTGATATCGGTATCGGTAATTAAAGAGTTGGACAATATCGGAATATCGGATACCGGCAAAAAGCCATTATCGGACATCTCTAATATATATATATCTCAATATGATAGTAATACATGTGCATATATTAATAAATATACAAATACAAATGTGATATACAAATAAATAAATAATTTGTATAAATATTTATGTAAATGTAATATATTTGTAAATGTATTTTTGAGATTTGAAAATACATACAAATAAAATGTATAAATATAAAAATGTGACATACAAATAAATCAAGAATTTTTAGAAATAAACACGTATTTGTAAATATATTTTTGAGATTTGAATATAAATATGCTTGATTTTTGTATTTGTATTTGTATTGAATTTGCATATGTGGATCGCTCTTTTGGGGCAGCACGGTGGCACAGGGGTTAGTGCATCTTCCTCACAATACGAAGTAGGACGAGTAGTCCTGGGTTCAATCCCGGGCTCGGGATCTTTCTGTGTGGAGTTTGCATGTTATCCCCGTGACTGCGTGGGTTCCCTCCGGGTACTCTGTCTTCCTCCCACCTCCAAAGACATGCACCTGGGGATAGGCCCCTTCCACCTCCAAAGACATGCACCTGGGGATAGGCCCCTCCCACCTCCAAAGACATGCACCCGGGGATAGGCCCCTCCCACCTCCAAAGACATGCACCCGGGGATAGGCCCCTCTCACCTCCAAAGACATGCACCCGGGGATAGGCCCCTCTCACCTCCAAAGACATGCACCTGGGGATAGTCCCCTCTCACCTCCAAAGACATGCACCTGGGGATAGGCCCCTCCCACCTCCAAAGACATGCACCTGGGGATAGGCCCCTCTCACCTCCAAAGGGATAGGTTGATTGGCAACACTAAATAGTCCCTAGTGTGTGAATGTGAGTGTGAATGTTGTCTGTCTATCTGTCTATCTTGTCCAGGGTGTACCCCACCTTCCACCCAAATGCAGCTGAGATAGGCTCCAGCACCCCCCCCCCCCCGCCCCCCCGCACCCAAAAAGGGACAAGCGGTAGAAAATGGATGGATGGATGAATCGCTCTTTTGCTTTTGTGTCAATGAGACATTTCTACCACAAACCAGATGCACAAATAAATGTGACCTACTCCCCTGAACAACCAGCAGAGCGGTCTGGGTCACAGAGCATTATATGCATTATATGTAAAATGCCCGGGAGTTCTCTGCATAAAAACAATCCATGCACAACTGGCCTGAGCTAGCTAACGTTAGCGTTGTATTAGCTAATGCTAATTTATCCAGTTCATCTGAAAGACCGTGCTAGCTGCTTTATTTTATTGTATCAATGCCGTTTAATGACCTTGTCCCTATGTAGATACAGATCTCTTATCAGTGAAATGTGTGGCTCGGGCTGCAGCGCCCTCTGCTGGTTGTTCAGGGGAGTGTGTAGGTCACATTTATTTGTGAATCTGGTTTTGGGAGGAATGTCTCATCGACACAAAAGCAAAAAAGCTATCCATATATGCAAATTCAATACAAATACAAATTCAAAATCAAGCATATTTATATTCAAATCTCAAAACTATATTTACACATACACGTTTATTTATACAAATTCTTGATTTATTTGTAGGTCACATTTTTATGTTTATAAATTTTATTTGTATATATTTTCAAATCTCAAAAATATATTTACAAATACGCGTATTTATTTAATTGTATATCACATTTGTATTTGTATATTTATTAATATATGCATATGTATTAATATCATATTGATATATATACTGTAAGTTGATGTGAGACAATTCTACTTCCATGTGTAGAGTATCGTGTAGTTTCTTAAACTACTGTATACACTACACATATCAAAGTACATATTAAAGTAATTATGTGCTGGTATGACTACAAAGTTCCTTGAATCATTGATATAAATAATGAAATAATGAAATCAATAATTAATTAAATAATTAAATAATTAATTAAATATCAAAATCATTATTCAACGAATAGATAATACAATCTACTTGAATAAATCAATGACATGTAATGCCACATTTCTCTATTCAATTCCAGATATAGTTCATTTATGACTCATTTAAGTATTTTTTAATTGAACACACCAAAAATAAACATCCACAATGTACAAACAAATTAAGACATTTCCAATATACTTTAACATTTTCAAATATCCACCAGGTTGAACAATATCAACATATTTATACAATAGAAATAGATTTAAAAAACAATAATAATTGGGCTACTATTTCTTTCTTTCTTTCTTTCTTTCTTTAGTTTATTTGGAACATGAACACACTTACAGCATAATACATCACACAATTTCATTTAATTTCACTTTACATCATGCCCGAAAAATAGTAGGAAGAAGCAAAGCTTATTTAATCCTACCCCTTTTCCACTTCAGAGCGTTTACAAATACATACATTCATTTACTGACTTTTTTTTTTTTTTTATAGCAAAATGACATCTGTGAATGAGTAATACAACAGTTTTGTAATATATAATGAAGTCAGTCATTATTAACATACTGAGATGAAGAATATCTTATTTTCAATAAGGTTGAAAGTGTTTCTCATAATTCTTCTTCTTTGTACTTGGTAAGCACTATTCATTTGAACAACCTCTTAAAGTGTATCATATCAGTACAATGTTTAACTTCTTTACTTAATCCATTCCTGCTAAAGGTTATGCTAAAGGTTCTAAGTGTTGTACGTGCATACAAATGTTTTAAATTAGATTTTCCTCTAAGATTATATTTCTCCTCTTCAGTTGAGAATAATTGTTGTACATTCTTTGGTAGCAGGTTACAGTTTGCTTTGTACATCATTTTAGCTGTTTTCAATTTTACCAAATCCTCGAACTTTAATATTTTTCACTCAATAAATAAAGTGTTTGTGTGTTCTCCATATTCAACATTATGTATTATTCTAACTGATCTTTTTTGTAACATGGTTAACGAATGTAGTGCACATTTGTAGTTATTTCCCCACATTTCTGCACAATAACTCAGATATGTAACATGAAGTAATTTTTGGCTCAGGATGTATTTTGCTTTATTCATTATTGAAATGTATTTTGCCACCTTATGTTGTATATTTTGTATATGAGATTTTCAGTTCATTTTATCATCTATTAATACTCCCAGAAATCTGGTTTCTTTTACCCTTTCAATGTCTACTCAGTTTGTGTATGATACTCTTTTCTACTGTTACCAAATATCATTATTTCACTCTAAAACAACTTAATCAAATAAAGACAATCATTTAAGGGCTTTTAAAAATAAATATATTCATACCATTTTCCAAGATTTTAATAACAATTTAAAATAATTAATCCAATGGGGGTATTTGGGTTTTACTTTTAAGAAATCGACTTTTATGGATGAAAAATGTAGCTTGCAACGTAATAATATTAATAATTGTTGTGTATTGAGCTGTATGTTTTGTCTGCATGGTTACACCCAGTGACCACCAGGGGGAGTGCCAGGTGGGTTCATATATGTTGGGTTGAACTTCCGTTCGGGGTGTGACAATAAAGCTGTCTAACGTCTACACCAGCTCCCGACTCGGCTCTCGTGATTACATAGATAAGGTGAAATAGGAGGATGACTGTTAGTGTTACATACTAACAGTCAGTATACAAAAATTGGCGACGAGCACGGATGCGCCTGCCGACGGATTAAGAGGCGGGTGGCGGCGAATCCGCGGAGTTCATCGACGGCTAGCGTTAGCTTAGCTTTGTTAGCATTAGCTCCGCATAGCAGCGGGGGTACGACTCACGTCGGGACGACCTGCGAGCATGGCGGGCATCCTGGGACAGATGGACGCCTTTGATGAGTCGACGGAGCAGTGGTCGACATACGTGGAGAGGTTTGAGCACTTCGTGGCAGCAAATGGACTGAATGAGGGGAGGAAGCTGCCGGTGTTTTTCAGCGTGATGGGACCGGCGACGTACGGTCTACTGCGCAGCCTCATCGCCCCAGAGAAGCCGGGCACGAAAACGTATGATGAGGTAGTGACATTGTTGCAAGCACATTTCTCCCCAAAGCCCATAGTGATAGCGGAGAGATATAGATTTCATAAGAGAGATCAGGGGGAGGGGGAAACTATTACACAGTATGTAACAGATCTAAAAAAATTATCAGAGCACTGTGAATTTGGAGCTTACCTGCAGGATGCACTAAGAGACAGGTTAGTGTGTGGGTTGAACAGTGAGTCGATTAAAAAGAGGCTGTTAACAGAGAAGGATTTAACATACCAAAGAGCAGTTGAACTAGCAGTTTCAATAGAAACAGTGGCACGTGAATCTCAACAGCTCAGTAGCTCACAGAAGGTGAACGCTGTCTCTCTCTCCTTGCCACCGGGCCGTAAATGCACTCGTTGTGGTAGAGTAAATCACAAAATGGAGGAATGTTTTTACAAGGACCAGTCCTGCCACCATTGTGGAAAAAGGGGGCACATAGCTCGTATGTGCAGGGAGGATAAAGGGGGACCGAAGACAACACATTTTTTTGGGGTTAAAAAGGGACAGAAAATGAAAGGAAAATTCAAAAAGAGGGCCGATCAGGTAGAGGCGGAGACTAAGCCCAGCGACCCAGAGACAACAGATTCAGATGGGGTGGACCGTGGGAGGCTTACATGTAGTGGAGGTAGAAAAAAGCGTTAAACATGATAGCGCTGCGTCAGCGATTATCTGGGTTAGACCCAAAGTGGAGGGACAAACTATAGAAATGGAGTTAGACACAGGAGCGGCAGTGTCGATCATTTCAGAAAAAGTATACAATGCTAAATTTAGCCAGTTACACCTCCGTACCACCAACCTACTGTTGAGATCGTATACAGGGCAGGTTATGACACCCTTGGGGGTAATAAAAGTAGACGTGCGTCTCAACAAACAACGGGCACGTCTCCCCCTGTATGTGGTTAAGGGTGACGCTCTCTCTCTTTTTGGACGAGAATGGTTGCGAAAAGTAAAGTTAGATTGGACAATGATTAAAACTATTCGAGCTACACATCCCATACAGGAAGACCGCACAATGGCGACAGTACTAGACAGCCATGCCAGGGTGTTCCAAGAAGGTCTAGGTACACTAAAGGGCTTTGAGGTGGCGTTAACCCTCAAGCCGGTGCATCAACCGAAGTTCTTCCAAGCACGGGCGGTGCCGTATGCACTTCGGCCGAAGGTGGAGGAGGAATTAGAGCGTTTGGAACAGGGGGGCGTACTGTCTCCAGTACAGTTTAGTGAATGGGCTACTCCAATTGTACCCATTAAAAAAAAAAATGGGAAAGTACGTATATGCGGAGATTTTAAAGTGACCTTAAATCCCGCGCTTTGTGCTGAACACTACCCCATTCCGAGGATAGAAGATCTTTTCGCATCGCTAGCAGGGGGGCAGCGTTTCAGCAAATTAGATCTGGCGAACGCATATTTACAGGTGCCGGTTCAGGAAAACTCCCGTAAATATCTGACCATTACCACGCAGAAGGGAATGTTTTGCTATAACCGTCTTCCCTTCGGGATCACCTCTGCGCCGTCAATCTTTCAGCGAGTCATGGACCAAGTGTTGCAGGGCCTCCCCAACGTCCATTGTTTCCTGGACGACATTTTGGTGACTGGGGAGAACGATGCAGATCACCTAAAAAACTTAGATGCAGTGTTGGGCCGGTTGGGAAAATTCGGTTTGCGAGTACAGAGGGAGAAATGTGAATTCTTCAAGAGTTCATTAGAATATTTGGGGCATGTCATTGATAAAAAAGGGCTACATAAGTCCCCAGAGAAGCTTAAGGCCATAGCGGAGGCCCCAGCCCCCATTAATGTGAGTCAGCTCCGTTCTTTTTTGGGCCTGATAAACTATTATGGGCGTTTTGTTAAAAACATGGCAACCATGCTCAGCCCGTTACATGAGCTGTTGCACACCGGAGTGGCATGGAAGTGGTCACCAGAGTGCGAGAAAGCCTTTAAGGCAGCAAAAGACCATTTGCAATCAGAACAGGTGCTAACGCATTATGACCCCAGGTTGCCCCTGCGGATAGCGTGTGACGCGTCGCCGTATGGGGTGGGCGCGGTACTTTCGCACGTGATGCCCGGTGGTGAGGAGAGACCCATAGCCTTTGCCTCTAGGACACTGAGCAAGGCAGAGCAAAATTATGCTCAGATTGAAAGGGAGGCGCTGGGAATTATTTTTGGGGTACGTAAATTCCACGCCTATTTGTACGGGTGCCATTTTACACTACTCACAGATCACAGACCGCTGACAAGTATATTGAGTCCCAGTAAGGCGACGCCACCTATGGCGGCCGCACGACTGCAGCGGTGGGCGTTAGTGTTAGCGGCACACAACTACACAATCCAATACAGGAAAGCAGCAGATCATGGGAATGCAGATGGTCTCTCACGGTTGCCACTGCAGGTAGCGCATGGGGAAAAGCCAGACGCAGTAGATAGGGTGACAGTACATCACCTTGAGACACTCCCAGTGGACAGTGAAGATATTAGGAAGGGAACTAAATATGACCCAGTGCTCTCTAGGGTAGTAGATATGGTAGTTTCAGGCCAGTTTGTTGGAACAGTTGGGCAGAATGACGCGTTGGCACCCTTCTACATGCGACGAGACGAACTGACGGTGATCCAGGGGTGTTTGCTATGGGGCAGTAGAGTGGTGGTGCCTCCAGCGTTGAGACCGCAGCTTCTGAAGGAACTACATGCCGGGCACCCAGGCATGGTCAAGATGAAGGCCATTGCACGGAGCCATGTCTGGTGGCCGGGGTTAGACGCCCAGATTGAACAGCAGGCCAGGACATGCTCTACGTGTCAACGGAACCAAAAGAACCCGGCGCTCTCCCCACTACACACCTGGCCGTGGCCGGGATCTCCATGGCAACGGATCCATGTGGACTTTGCGGGGCCGTTCGAAGGACACATGTTCTTGGTGGTGGTAGATGCGTACTCTAAGTGGCCGGAAGTACAGGTGATGAAAACGACGACGACGGAGAAGACTGTACAGGCCCTGAGGAGTATGTTTGCCCGCAACGGAGTACCAGAGACACTGGTTAGTGACAATGGGCCACAATTCACAGCGGCAGAGTTCGGGGCATTTCTCCGGGCAAACGGAGTGAAGCACAAAAGGTCAGCGCCGTTTCACCCCGCCACGAACGGTCAAGCAGAGCGTTTTGTGCAGACGCTGAAGCATTCATTGAAAGCGTCTAGGGGAACATTTACGCTGCAACATCGAGTGGAGGCATTTTTACTCAGCTACAGGAATGCGCCTCACATGACGACGAGTGAGTCTCCGGCTATGCTCTTCCTGCGCCGTCGGCTCCGCTCTCGCTTGGACCTTGTGAAGCCGAACGTGTCGGCTACGGTGGAGCTGGCGCAGGAGGGCCAACGAGAACGCAGAGATCTGGTGGCTAAGGACAGACGGTTTGCAGTGGGGGAGGCCGTGCTGGTGCGTGATTATCGACGGGGGGAGGAGAAGTGGATGCCTGGACTGGTGGCATCACAAGAGGGACCGGTATCCTACTCCGTGGATGTGGGGGCAGGCGCACTCTGGAGACGTCACACAGAGCAGATGAGAGCCGGTGACCGTGCGCTTTTGGTTCCCACTGGTCCAGAGCAACCAGCTGTGCCGAGTGAACTGACAATTGGGGCCCAGCCGGTTGCTCCCCCCCCTTCTCCGGCAAGAGGGGATGCTCTGGGAACCGGGACAGTCGCCCCCGAGCCAGGAGGGTCACCCAGACGGAGAGCGGATGTTGGCGCGCCAGGCCGGAGGTATCCACTCCGGGTCACCAGAGCTCCAGACCGCCTTAATCTCTGAACTGGGGGCGTGGGTTGTTAGAGAGTCATGTCACGTTTTGGGGCAGAATAATCCCCGTTGACTGACTCCGAGGTTCGGGGGTAGTCTATCCCCCGGCCTCAGTAAGCATGTATGTGTTTAAGTTTGAGTTCCCTATTTACAATAGCCCCCTAAGTGGGTATTTCAATGTATTTTATGGTTACACCGCCGATTCGCACAAAGCATCATTTTGCACATAACACACGTTCTAAGTGCTTATGGCCTAGTCTGTTTTTATAGGCTGGGGTTAATAGGGGTGGTTTTAGGTGGGTGCGAATCTGAATAAGTGGGGAGGGATGTTGTGTATTGAGCTGTATGTTTTGTCTGCATGGTTACACCCAGTGACCACCAGGGGGAGTGCCAGGTGGGTTCATATATGTTGGGTTGAACTTCCGTTCGGGGTGTGACAATAAAGCTGTCTAACGTCTACACCAGCTCCCGACTCGGCTCTCGTGATTACATAGATAAGGTGAAATAGGAGGATGACTGTTAGTGTTACATACTAACAGTCAGTATACAAAAATAATCATTGCTATATTTCATAAATATACCAAATGTAATCTCGTCTATCGCAAACGGGGACGCCTCCAACCTATGATGTCCTCCCAAAAAAACATATTCCAAAAAGAAATGACTCCCAGGGCGCTAGAGAGTACCCGATAAAGAAATGTGTATATCAGTGGTGGGGGTTAAACTATGGAATTCTCTTTACAATGAGATAAAAGATTGTAGGAATATATTCCAATTGAAAAATATATATAAAGACAGAACAATAAGATCAAATGGACAGCCGTAAGTGTTTACATTTTGCTTTATATTTATTATTTTACTTATTTTTTGTCTGGTTTTGTATTTGTTTTGTATCATCCCGTGAGGTGTATATTACTTTCTTTGTTCGGTTTGTACTTCAAGAAGTTTTAAAGTTGTTGGGTTTTTTTTGTTTGTTTTTGTTTGTTTTCATTATATGTGGATGTATTTGTTTGGTTTGTATGCTTGTGAATCTGGGCTATCCCTATTTAAGACTACTTATTATGTTGAAGGGCGCAGGAAATATAAGATTTTCTTCATCCTGTTCCTTCTCAAAGAATATGTGTGTAAATATGTGTTTAGTTGCTAAAGTTTAATTGTCTTTTGATCAAAAATGCACATCAATGAAGGAGATAAATAAATAAAAAATAAAAAGACCTGCGGGGGGCAGCAGTGCGCCGAGGATGCCGGAAACCACCGAAGAAGAAGAAGAAGAAGAAGGCGCGCGCTCCTTCGAAGGCTTTCACACTAAACTTTGACGTGATCGATTCATTGATTAGGATCAAACTCGAAGAGGATCAGGTGAGTTCCTGTTTACATTCTCTCCTTTTATAAATCACGTTTTTTGTCATAATTTGGGCAGCAGTGTTCGCAGGTATGAATAAACGTTTTTTTGGGCGCCAATTTGACTGCCTTGACCTACGTTTCCGTCATTACACCTTATCGTAAATCAAAGTAGGAATGAATGTTTAATAGTAATAATATACATATGAATACTTGCTGTAATGCGCTTTGAGTGTCTAGAAATGTGGCGCTCTAAAAAAGCTTTTTTTTTTTTTTTTAGCTATATGCGTGCTAGTTCTAGTTTTTATTTATTTTTATTATATTTTTATTTAATACATTGTAGCACTTTGAGGTCGTTTGCTCAATGTAAAGTGCTTTTTAGAAATAAAATATATTATTATTAATTATTAGTCACGTTTATTCTCTAAAAATAATCACTTCCGGTGACAGTTTACTTTCCTCAACTTTAAGCTGCTTTATGAAGTGAAATAACTATAACGTAAGCGCCGAGTGTAGACGTAATAGTTGTTACTTCCTGCTGTATTATAATATTTGAATCCATTTCAAGTGTTCAACATTATCCGTTGGAGCAAAAATGTCGTTGTAGTGGATGCTCTTATTTCGGAGTGCTCTGTAACCGGAAAGGGGCGCCAAAGTGATGTGACGAAGAATAGCTTCCGTGATGTTATAATAAAGAATACATATTACATATGCTCCCACGCAAGTAGAGGATCGCTGCCTAACAATTTGTAAGAATAGCACAGTGACCAGAAAGTGCAGTAAAGATAATTGTGGACGCAATGACCGGATGACTCATAGTTGCAGTACTTCCGGTGGCCGCCAGGTGTCAGCCAAGCCCACTCAGGACAGTAAACCGCACAGGAGGCCTTGGTCATTTAGGCAGCACTTTCTAGTCAATAAGGCCACAACTTATGATCATATTTTTGTAACATTGTACAATGCACAACAATTAACATATTGTTACATTTATGACAATCAACATTTTTATTTGGAAGGAAAAAAGAATGTTGACGGATTGTTTGTGTAATATAAATGTGTTTGTATTGTTGTGACACAGCCATGTTGTTTGTGTGCAGGATGTTGAATGAGAAGAAAACAAGTGCTCCCGCTGATCGGTAAGTGTACTTTTTAAAGTACCGTGTACACTAGGGCTGCAGCTAACGATTCATTTGATAATCGATTAATCTGTCGATTATTACTTCGATTAATCGATTAATAATCGGATAAAAGAGACAAACTACATTTCTATCCTTTCCAGTATTTTATTGGAAAAAAAACAGCAAACTGGCACCATACTTATTTTGATTATTGTTTCTCAGCTGTTTGTACATGTTGCAGTTTATAAATAAAGGTTTATAAAAAAAAAATTGCCTCTGCGCATGCGCATAGCATAGATCCAATGAATCGATGACTAAATTAATCGCCAACTATTTTTATAATCGATTTTAATCGATTTAATCGATTAGTTGTTGCAGCCCTAGTATACACATACATGTACTTTTTAAAGTACTGCGTACACAAACATGTACTTTTTATACTACTGCGTACACATACATGTACTTTTTCAACTACTGTGTACACATACATGTATTTTTTATACTACCGCGTACTTATACATGTACTTTTTCATCTACTGTGTACACATACATGTACTTTTTCAGCTACTGTGTACACATACATGTACTTTTTACAACTATTGTGTACACAAACATGTAGTTTTTCTCAAAGTAAAGTTTTTAAAGTACTGCGAATTAGGGTTGTCACGATCCGATATTTGGATCGGATCGGCCGCCGATATTTGCCAAAAAATGCGTATCGGCAATGCATGGGAAAATGCCGATCCAGATCCAGTTTTGAAAAAAACTGCGGTCCGTGTTTTCTAACGCACCGATTTAAATAATAATTGCCACTTTTCTGCTGCTCCCTAATTTCCGTTCCGCATTTTCCAGCACACCTTCAACACATCCACAGGTCTGTGTCCTAACCGTCCTAATCGGAAGCGGATGCCGGTTCATGGTTCCGAAAGGCGAGCGGAAGTTACCGGTAAAAATGTCAGCTGTGTGGGATTATTTTACCCTACAAAACGAAAAAGATGAAGAGGTGGAGTGCAAAACATGCCACAATAAAGTCAAGCGTGGTGGTAAAGTTGTAAGACATTTTAATACAACAAATCTGGGGCCGTACTTATCAAGCTTCTCAGAATTACTCCTAAGAAGTCTGCTAAGAGTTGACTTAAGAGTAAATAAATTCTTCGCTGAAAGCTGCATTTAAAAGTTAGTTATCAAGCGTCTTACTCACACTTTCAGCGAAGTGTAGGACTGAATCTTAAGTGTCACACTCAGAGCTGAATTACGACATTACTATGTGCCGTAAACGGAATTTTAGGTGACGTAATTTCTGTGTCCATAGAAATGACCAATCACGGAAGGGAATCCGTTGTCTAAGAATAAAGAAATATCTTGGAAATATTTAAGTGGACAATGGGAGTGTATATTTTGACAATAAACTACAAAATAATACAAAACAAACTAGTCCCCGCCGGCACTCACGCTACCGCTCCCTCTCTTCTGTCGCCCACACACTCACTGACGTCACTCACCTCACGGCCACACACATACGCTACTGTCATAACATTTTCTTTCCAATTCATTAATTAGGCAACTCATTTGAAACTGGTGTGGGTGGCTCTATATATACTAGCCCACTGCAGCCACATGCAGAAATCAACATGGAATCGAAAAGTATTAAATCTGTGACAAAAATAATACCCGCTCTGTCTAAACGATACCGTTTGACCATCTGCTCGTCATCAAACAAATCCAGAACATCGTTCCGCTCCCTGAACGTTCGCGCACGTCTCTCTCGCCTCAGTGCCATCCCCTGCTGGCAACTCCTAACCACTTAAGACACCTCTGAAGGTCTCTTAAATATCGTGGAGAGTAGGAGTGATTCTTAGACTTAAGAACGTTGATAAAAAGCTTTTATTCTTAAGTTTGAGAGTAGGACTAAATTTCGCAAATTCTCAGGACTTAAGTGTAAAATGGCACTCTAAGAAGCTTGATAAGTACGGCCCCTGATCAAGCATTTAGCGAAATCCCACCGTAAAGAATACGAATAATTTCTAAAGAAAACTGACGAAAAGAAAAAGAAAGGTCCTACCCAACTAACTCTGACAGAAACGTTGGCGAAGCGTGACATACTCCCACTGAACAGTGCTAAAGCCCAGGGGATAACCAGAGTCATTGCAGAGGAAATAATTCTGGATGATGAGCCGTTATTTCTCGTGAGTAAAGTGGGCTTTCGACGCACCATCCAACACATCTCCCCATTATGCTCGGACTGCAGTCGGGGGGGGAGCAAACAATTGAAGGGAGTGTGTGGATATATATATATATTTTTAAGTTTACACTTGTTCAAGAGCAAGTATTGATGCTGAGTTATAGACATTTTATCCCACTCAGGTTGTTTGTGTGTTTTTTTTCTTTTTTTGATAATGTTTACAGCATTATTTGCACTTTATATTGTTCACTTTTTTACTGTTCAATGATGCCATTTCTCTTTGTCATGTATAATTTTGTCTATTTTGTGTTTATCCTTAAATAAACAGGTCAGTTTCTTGTTACCAACCATTGTGTATTGTTTAAACTCCCCTAATTCAGCTGGCTAGTTGTCATCAAGAGTACTAAAACCCTTTTCAACATGATTCTGACAACTAAGTAGGCTTAAAAACTTTAAACTTTAATACATGCTCGCATAGGCCAGTATCAGCCAGTATCGGTATCGGATCGGAAGTGCAAAAACAACATCGGTATCGGATCGGAAGTGCAAAAACCTGGATCGGGACATCCCTACTGCGGATATATACATGTGCTTTGCCAGCTCCTTGTCACCACTTCAAGATGGCGGCCCAATTTCTCACGTCACAGCAGCCAACGCTGCGTCTACTTATAACATGTCTATGGTGTCAACAATAGCAGCATAAGGCTGCTAAAATAGTCGCTTATGATGATATCACTCATATTTGGTTCATCTTCGGGTCACGACATGTAAATCTAAGAGAGCTAAGAAGTCGGCAGCGAGTATGAAAGTAATGGAGTATTTCCGTGTGTGTGTGTGTGTGTGTGTGCAGCGCTAACATGGTGGCTGCCACAGTCTTCTTGCTGGGCGTGGGAACCCTGCTGCCGTGGAACTTCTTCATGACCGCCTCCCAGGTGTGTGTCCGTGTCTCCATGACGACCACAGCCCGGACTGTGTTGACCGGTTCTTGTGTTTTGGCGCTCAGTATTTCAACCAGCGGCTGCTCCCGCCTCCTGCGGCCAACGCGTCGTCGGGGGCGACCGGCGCGGACTACAACTACGACAGCTGGATGGCGCTGGTTTCCCAGCTGCCTTTGCTGCTCTTCACGCTGCTCAACTCCTTCCTCTACCGGCGGTGAGGTCACAATAGAGACGGTTCCGTTCTGGGGTCAAGCTGCGTCTCCAAATATTTGGCGTGACGTCCACAGGGTGAGCGAGCGCCTCCGCGTGGCCTTCAGCCTGGTGGCCATCTTCCTGCTCTTCTCCCTCACCGCCGCTCTGGTCCACGTGTCCATGGAGCCGCCCACCTTCTTCACCGTCACCATGGCGACCATCTGGTGCATCAACAGTGAGTAGAGCAGACGCAGCCAAGAGGAGCTCTTCATTGCAAATTGACTTTGTGTGCGTGTGTGTGTGTGTGTGTGTGTGTCAGTGTTCAGCGCGGTCCTGCAGGGCAGCCTCTTCGGGCTGGTGGGCCTGCTTCCGCCCGGTTACAGCACCCTCTTCATGAGCGGCCAAGGTCTGGCCGGGATGTTCGCCGCCGTCGCCATGCTGTCCTCCATCCTAGGTGAGGACGTGACAGTTAGGGGGGGGCTCACACCTGGAGCCGTACTTATCAAGCTTCTTAGAATTACTCCTAAGAAGTCTGCTAAGAGTTGACTTCAGAGTCAATAAATTCTTCGCTGAAAGCTGCACTTAAAAGTTAGTTATCAAGCGTCTTACTCACACTTTCAGCGAAGTGTAGGACTGAATCTTAAGTGTCACACTCAGAGCTGAATTACGACATTACTATGTGCCGTAAACGCAATTTTAGGTGACGTCATTTCTGTGTCCATAGAAATGACCAATCACGGAAGGGAATCCGTTGTCTAAGAATAAAGAAATATCTTGGAAATATTTAAGTGGACAATGGGAGTGTATATTTTGACAATAAACTACAAAATAATACAAAACAAACTAGTCCCCGCCGGCACTCACGCTACCGCTCCCTCTCTTCTCTCGCCCACACACTCACTGACGTCACTCACCTCACGGCCACACACATACGCTACTCTCATAACATTTTCTTTCCAATTCATTAATTAGGCAACTAATTTGAAACTGGTGTGGGTGGCTCTATATATACTAGCCCGCTGCAGACACATGCAGAAATCAACAAGGAATCGAAAAGTATTAAATCTGTGACAAAAATAATATCCGCTCTGTCTAAACGATACCGTTTGATCAGCTGCTCGTCATCAAAAAAAACCAAAACATTGTTCCGTTCCCTGAACGTTCGCGCACGTCTCTCTCGCCTCAGTGCCATCCCCTGCTGGCAACTCCTAACCACTTAAGACACCTCTGAAGGTCTCTTAAATATCGTGGAGAGTAGGAGTGATTCTTAGACTTAAGAACGTTGATAAAAAGCTTTTATTCTTAAGTTTGAGAGTAGGACTAAATTTCGCAAATTCTCAGGACTTAAGTGTAAAATGGCACTCTAAGAAGCTTGATAAGTACGGCCCCTGGTCTTTACGAAGATCCAAACTGGTGCAGAAAAATAAATGATTGTGTACTATTGGTCAAACGAGCAGAAGGCGCATGTTCGGCACACGTACAAAGTACTTACGAGCAGACACAGCGTGGAGATAGATGCAGGATTAAAGTTGAAGTACCAATGATTGTCACACACACACTAGGTTTGGTGAAATTATTCTCTGCATTTGACCCATCACCCTTAATCACCCCCTGGGAGGGGAGGGGAGCAGTGAGCAGCAGCGGTGGCAGCGCCCGGGAATAATTTTTGGTGATTTAACCCCCAATTCCAAGCCTTGATGCTGAGTGCCAAGCAGGGAGGTAATGGGTCCCATTTTTTTAGTCTTTGGTATGACTCGGCCGGGGTTTGAACTCACGACCTACCCAGCTCAGGGCGGACACTCTAACCACTAGGCCACCGAGTAGGTAATGGATGCATTTTGTCTTAAAAACGAACGATAAAGTTGAAGTCACAAACGCTGAAGTGGCGCTCAGCACTTGCTCTTGTTATAACGGTTATAGCTCCTTCTAAATCGCTCATCCTCGTCTCCACGGCGACAAATAAAGAACGTTTCTTACAAGTACCATTATCAATGGAGGACGAGTAACAGCTAAACATGCTTCACTGCACACCGTAGGACAGGGGTCACCAACCTTTTTGGAACCAAGAGCTACTTCTTGGGTAGTGATTAATGCGAAGGGCTACCAGTTGGATACACACTTAAATAAATTGCCAGAAATAGCCTATTTGCTCAATTTACCTTTAACTCTATGTTATTATTAATAATTAATGATATTTACACTTAATTGAACGGTTTAAAAGAGGAGAAAACACGAAAAAAATGACAATTAAATTTTGAAACATAGTTTATCTTCAATTTCGACTCTTTAAAATTCAAAATTCAACCGAAAAAAAGAAGAGAAAAACTAGCTAATTCGAATCGTTTTGAAAAAAAAAAAAAAATTTTTTATTGAACATCATTAGTAATTTTTCCTGATTAATATTAATTTTAGAATTTTGATGACAAATAGGTTAAAATCCAATCTACACTTTGTTAGATTATATAACAAATTGGACCAAGCTATATTTCTAACAAAGACAAATCATTATTTCTTCTAGATTTTCCAGAACAAAAATTTTAAAATAAATTCAAAAGACTTTGAAATAAGATTTAAATTTGATTCTACAGATTTTCTAGATTTGCCAGAATAATTTTTTTGAATTTTAATCATAATAAGTTTGAAGAAATATTTCACAAATATTCTTCGTCGAAAAAACTAATTAAAATGTATTTATTATTCTTTACAATAAAAAAAATAAATTTACTTGAACATTGATTTAAATTGTCAGGAAAGAAGAGGAAGGAATTTAAAAGGTAAAAAGGCATATGTGTTTAAAAGTCCTAAAATCATTTTTAAGGTTGTATTTTTTCTCTAAAATTGTCTTTCTGAAAGTTATAAGAAGCAAAGTAAAAAAAAAAAGAATTTATTTAAACAAGTGAAGACCAAGTCTTTAAAATATTTTCTTGGATTTTCAAATTCTATTTGAGTTTTGTCTCTCTTAGAATAAAAAATGTCGGGCAAAGCGAGACCAGCTTGCTAGTAAATAAATACAATTTAAAAAATAGAGGCAGCTCACTGGTAAGTGCTGCTATTTGAGCTATTTTTAGAACAGGCCAGCGGGCTACTCATCTGGTCCTTACGGGCTACCTGGTGCCCGCGGGCACCGCGTTGGTGACCCCTGCCGTAGGAGGATACGATAGCTCAACGGCGTCACCGCTAACAAAAGCTGGCGCTCCTCAATGTAAACAAATGGGTGGGTCTATACAGGCATCGACGGTAACGATACCAAGTACAAGAGCCGTACATAGTCGATACTACAATGATTACGATGTAATCATTACGTCAATATTAGAGATGTCCGATAATGGCTTTTTTGCCGATATCCGATATTCCAGTATTGTCCAACTCTTAATTACCGATTCCGATATCAACCGATACGGATATATACAGTCGTGGAATCAACAAATTATTATGCCTAATTTTGTTGTGATGCACCGCTGGATGCATGAAACAATGTAACAAGGTTTTCCAAAATAAATCAACTCAAGATATGGAAAAAAATGCCAACATGGCACTACCATATTTATTATTGAAGTCACAAAGTGGGATAGCGGGGGGTGTACACTACCGTTCAAAAGTTTGGGGTCACCCAAACAATTTTGTGGAATAGCCTTCATTTCTAAGAACAAGAATAGACTGTCGAGTTTCAGATGAATGTTCTCTTTTTCTGGCCATTTTGAGCGTTTAATTGACCCCACAAATGTGATGCTCCAGAAACTCAATCTGCTCAAAGGAAGGTCAGTTTTGTAGCTTCTGTAACGAGCTAAACTGTTTTCCGATGTGTGAACATGATTGCACAAGGGTTTTCTAATCATCAATTAGCCTTCTGAGCCAATGAGCAAACCCATTGTACCACTAGAACACTGGAGTGATAGTTGCTGGAAATGGGCCTCTATACACCTATGTAGATATTGCACCAAAAACCAGACATTTGCAGCTAGAATAGTCATTTACCACATTAGCAATGTATAGAGTGCATTTCTTTAAAGTTAAGACTAGTTTAAAGTTATCTTCATTGAAAAGTACAGTGCTTTTCCTTCAAAAATAAGGACATTTCAATGTGACCCCAACTTTTGAACGGTAGTGTATATTGTAGCATCCCGGAAGAGTTAGTGCTGCAAGGGGTTCTGGGTATTTGTTCTGTTGTGTTTATGTTGTGTTATGGTGCGGATGTTCTCCCGAAATGTGTTTGTCATTCTTGTTTGGTGTGGCGCATATTTGTAACAGTGTTAAAGTTGTTTATACGGCCACCCTCAGTGTGACCTGTATGGCTGTTGACCAAGTATGCCTTGCATTCACTTGTGAGTGTGAAAAGCCGTAGATATTATCTGACTGGGCCGGCACGCAAAGGCAGTGCCTTTAAGGTTTATTGGCGCTCTGTACTTCTCCCTACGTCCGTGTACACAGCGGCCTTTTAAAAAGTCATACATTTTACTTTCTGAAACTGATACTGATAATTTCCGATATTACATTTTAAAGCATTTATCGGCCGATAATATCGGCAGTCCGATATTATCGGACATCCCTGGTCAATATGTTTTATTATGTCTTTGTTATTGTTTATAAATTAAAGAATTGCGTCCCTGGACTAGGGTTGTACGGTATACCGGTACTAATAAAGTACTGCGCTTCTAAAGAATTCAAAACGGTACTATACCGCTTCTGAAAAATACCGGTACTATTTAAAATGACGGCGCACCGTCGCCACATTGTGAAATTGCTGGTAATAAGAGCAGAGGCGCACGTCAGGCAACGCACACGTACAAAGTACTTACAAGCAGACACAGTGTGACGATTAAAAAGGGCAGAATGGATGCATTTTGTCTTAAAATGAATGATAAAGGTGAAGTTATAAATACTGAAGTGCCGCTTTGCAAGAGGTGCTGTAAAACATGGCGAGCTAGCTAGCGGCTAACGTCCATCCACAGTCGGTCCACCCATGTCAACAAATGGGTGGATCTACACCTGACGTCCACTGTAAAGATGCCAAGTACAAGAGCGTATATAGTCGATACTACAATGATTAGATCGATATTTTGTATCATCATGAAGTCTTTTGTCATTTTATTGTTTAGTCTTTTGTCATTTAATTGTTTATGAAGTCATGACATGGATTTTGGTGTAGTTACCAAAATACTGGGATGGGACAACCCTAGTGTGTACTATTATTGGGCGTGTGATTTACTAAGACTGTGTGTGCAGTTGAAAAGTGGTATTTAAAGGAGTATTTTGTGTGCTTTTACCACAAATGCCTTCACATTCACGCTCCTGCTACCGGTGATGTTTGGTTTCCAAACATGCAGGAGACATCTACCACTTTTTATGGGCATTTCACAAGCAGTCGAGCCGTGCTTCTACATTGGCACCACTTACTTCATTTTTTTTTTTTACTCCGCTCAATACGCAAAAATACATACTTCAAGAAGGTTTTTTTCATATGAGAAATATTTCAATAATAATACATGTGGACAAAACTAACGCCATTAAAATAATAAAGGACAGCAAAATGCATCGTACTTGCCCTTTATGTCCTCCTGTAGCTATACAATTAGAAAAGGATGTTGCTGAATAGACAGTCCAAAATGTTGCCGGCCACACACAGAACTGTGGTATTATTAAATCACATGAATATTTGCCTCTTCTCCTCCCAGTATTTTGGGCGTTGTGATGATCAGCATGTCATTTGCATATTTGCGAAGACACGCCTCTCATTCTGCTCACTAAACAGAGGCCATCCTCTGCTCGCAAGTTTAGTAGACCGTGTGCTGTCAGGTTTGCACCTGTTTTAGTACTTTCAGTCCATCAGGCCCCAAGTGGTTTGAGTACACGAGCGTGTACTTGCAGTGCTGCACACTCTATGGTCGCCATCTTGGCTACGCAGCAAAAGGGGAGGGACTAACTAACTAAGAGGAAGTGTATTAGTAGTAGAGTCGTGGATGTGGGACAGTACTGCACTCCAGTGGGTGTGCCGAGTACTGATCAGACTGGACTCCAGCTTGTGTTCCAAGTTCCACATTGTGTTGCAGGGAACCCGGATGTGGAGTCTGCGGCGTTGGGATACTTCATCACGCCGTGTGTGGCCACGCTGGGAACGCTGCTGTGCTACCTGCTGCTGCCTCACCTGGTGATCACACACCTGTCCTCTTACCTTCATCCGACAAGCGCTAGGGAACGGATATCAGAAATACACCGATATGAGTTTTTCAGGGCCAAATACTACTACTAATAATATTTATCATCTCCTATTTGTCAAGATATTCACACAAAGTTTGCATTTTAGGCCGGGATTTATTTTCTGTGGTCTTCGTGTCCGTCCATCTCTGTCGCGTTGTTTGACGGAATCACGGAACATCAGCAACACAAACAAACAGGAGGAAGACGTCGGCAAAGAATGACAAAAACTGGATTTCCCAACAAAATATGGACGTTTTGAAAATTATGAGATAAAAAGTCGTGATTATAAAATAAAGTCATGATTATGAGAGAAAATTATGGGATTAAAGTTCCACATAATTATGAGATAAAATGTTGAAATTATGAGATCATTTATTATCTCATATCTTATTATTTTTATTGGATAGTAGTTTATTTCAATTGTTAGTTTTTTCTTTACCTGTTGTGTAATTTATTTTTTTACCCCATATTTTTTCCCGCTACCGCACCTTAAATTGGAGTCCTTAATCACATTATATGCAAATATGATGACAATAAAGTCCATTCTATTCTTTAAAATGTCACAATTATAATTATGAGATAAAATCTCGAAATGATGAGATGAAATGTCAAATTTAGGAGATAAGATGTCATAATTATGAGATAAAGTTGTAATGGTGAGATAAAAAGTCACAATAATATTATGAGATAACATCTCTAAATTATGAGACAAAATGTCATAATTATGAGATAGTACGTCGAAATTATGAGATATGATGTCCAAATTATGAGATAAAATTTTGAAATTATGAGATAACATGTCGAAATGATAAGATTTGATGTCGAAATGATGAGATATGATGTCATAATTATGAGATAAAAAGTTGTAATGGTGGGATATTAAGTCATATTTATGAGATAAAATGTCAAAATTATGAGATGAAATGTCGAAATTATGAGATAAAATGTCGAAATTATGAGATAAAAAGTCATAATTATGAGATAAGAAGTCACAATTATGAGATAAAATCTCAAAATGATGAGATGAAATGTCAAATTTATGAGATAAGATGTCATAATTATGAGATAAAGTTGTAATGGTGAGATAAAAAGTCATAATCATGAGATAAAATGTAAAAAATTATGAGATAAAATGTAGAAATTATGAGATAAAATGTAGAAATTATAACATAAAAAGTCAAAATTATGAGATAAAAAGTCAAAATTATGAGATATGATGTCGAAATTATGAGATAAGAAGTCACTATTATAAGATAACATCTCTAAATTATGAGGCGGAATGTCATGATTATGAGATAGCATGTCGAAATTATGAGATATGATGTCCAAATTATGAGATAAAATGTTGAAATTATGAGATAACATGTCGAAATGATAAGATATGATGTCATAATTATGAGATAAAAAGTTGTAATGGTGGTATATGAAGTCATATTTATGAGATAAAATGTCAAAATTATGAGATAAAATGTCGAAATTATGAGATAAAATGTCGAAATTATGAGATAAGTCATAATTATGAGATAACATGTCGAAATGATAAGATATGATGTCGAAATTATGAGATATGATGTCACAATTATGAGATAAAAAGTTGTAATGGTGGGATATAAAGTCATATTTATGAGATAAAATGTCGAAATTATGAGATAAAATGTCGAAATTATGAGATAAAATGTCGAAATTATGAGATAAGTCACAATTATAATTATGAGATAAGAAGTCACAATTATGAGATAAAATCTCAAAATGATGAGATGAAATGTCAAATTTATGAGATAAGATGTCATAATTAAGAGATAAAGTTGTAATGGTGAGATAAAAAGTCATAATAATGAGATAAAGTATAAAAAATTATGAGATAAAATGTAGAAATTATGACATAAAAAGTCAAAATTATGAGATAAAAAGTCAAAATTATGAGATATGTCGAAATTATGAGATAAGAAGTCACTATTATAAGATAACATCTCTAAATTATGAGACGAAATGTCATAATTATGAGATAGCATGTCGAAATTATGAGATATGATGTCCAAATTATGAGATAAAATGTTGAAATTATGAGGTAACATGTCGAAATGATAAGATATGATGTCGAAATGATGAGATGAAATGTCAAATTTATGAGCTAAGATGTCATAATTATGAGATAAAAAGTTGTAATGGTGGGATATAAAGTCATATTTATGAGATAAAATGTCAAAATTATGAGATAAAATGTCGAAATTATGAGATAAAATGTCAAAATTATGAGATAAGAAGTCACAATTATGAGATAAAATCTCAAAATGATGAGATGAAATGTCAAATTTATGAGATAAGATGTCATAATTATGAGATAAAGTTGTAATGGTGAGATAAAAAGTCATAATAATGAGATAAAGTGTAAAAAATTATGAGATAAAATGTAGAAATTATAACATAAAAAGTCATAATTATGAGATAAAAAGTTGTAATGGTGGGATATAAAGTCATATTTATGAGATAAAATGTTGAAATTATGAGATAAAATGTCGAATTATGAGATAAGAAGTCACAATTATAATTATGAGATAAGAAGTCACAATTATGAGATAAAATCTCAAAATGATGAGATGAAATGTCAAATTTATGAGCTAAGATGTCATAATTATGAGATAAAAAAGTTGTAATGGTGGGATATAAAGTCATATTTATGAGATAAAATGTCAAAATTATGAGATAAAATGTCGAAATTATGAGATAAAATGTCAAAATTATGAGATAAGAAGTCACAATTATGAGATAAAATCTCAAAATGATGAGATGAAATGTCAAATTTATGAGATAAGATGTCATAATTATGAGATAAAGTTGTAATGGTGAGATAAAAAGTCATAATAATGAGATAAAGTGTAAAAAATTATGAGATAAAATGTAGAAATTATAACATAAAAAGTCAAAATTATGAGATAAAAAGTCAAAATTGTGAGATATGATGTCGAAATTATGAGATAAGAAGTCACTATTATAAGATAACATCTCTAAATTATGAGGCGGAATGTCATGATTATGAGATAGCACGTCAAAATTATGAGATATGATGTCCAAATTATGAGATAACATGTCGAAATGATAAGATATGATGTCGAAATTATGGGATATGATGTCATAATTATGAGATAAAAAGTTGTAATGGTGGAATATAAAGTCATATTTATGAGATAAAATGTCGAAATTATGAGATAAAAAGTCGAAATTATGAGATATGTCATGATTATGAGATAAAAAGTTGTAATGGTGGGATATAAAGTCATATTTATGAGAGAAAATGTCAAATTTATGAGACAAATTGTTGAAATCATGAGACAAAATGTCAGATTATGAGATAAAAAGTTGTAATGATGGGATAAAGAACTCGAAATTATGATATAAAAAGTCATAATTATGATATAAAAAGTCATAAGATAAAATGTGCTTATGAGCGAAAAGATGAAATGATGGGATAAAATGTTGAAATTATGAGATAAAAAGTCGTAATGAAATCATAAAATATCAGAATTGTGAGATAATGTCGAAATTATGAGATACAAAGTCATAATTATGAGATAAAATGTCAATTTTGAGATAGAATGTCCGAAATATGAGATAGAATGTCAAAACTATGAGTTCAAAAGTTGTAATTATGAGATGAAAAGTCATAATAAAGAGATAAAATATCAGAATTATGAGATAAAAAACAAACAAAATTTTGCGATAAAAATTCCATAATTATGAGATATAAAGTCGTAATGATAAAATAGTCATAATTATGAGGGAAAAGTTGACATTATGGGATTAGAATTCCACATACGTAATTGTGAGATAAAAAGTCCTAATAATGAGACAAAAGAAGTCATATTTTGTACTTCCTGTCGCCGCCAGACGTTCGCTCGCTTCCACCTGAGCAGGCGGGATGAAGAGGAGGACACGATGAAGACGAAGGTTCTGCTCAGCAGCGCAGGTGTGTCACGTGCACGCACACACGCACAGCGACAGGGTTTGAATCTTCTTGTGCTCGGACAGACGAGAAGGAGCGGGTGAGCGAGGACCACGGCGAGCGCTCCTCCGTCCTGCTGGTCTTCAAGAAGGTGAGACCCTCATCGCCGTGACCACCAGGACCTCCCTGACGCCTCCATGTTGTGCACAGATCTGGATCATGGCGGCCTGCGTCACCTGCGTGTTCGCCGTCACGCTGTCCGTGTTCCCCGCCATCACGGTGCGGGTGGAGAGCGTCTACACGCACAGCGCCACCTGGGGTGAGGCGCCATCTTGGAGCAGCTGACTTGTGTCGGTCAGAGATGAACCTGGTTGTTGTCGTCTGTAGGTCACATCTTCACCTGTGTTTGCTGCTTCATCGTCTTCAACGCCATGGACCTGCTGGGCCGCAGCGCCCCCTCGCTGGCACAGTGGGTGAGTGCACACCACTCACACCTTTCACTTTTATTTTCCCCTTGCTCACCGTTTACTTTCACACTTGTCGTCAGTGTTCCAGGTCCCACTCTTTTGTAAGCGTTTTGAAAACCAATGTATGCATCATCCTGTTATATCTCACATTCTCACAAAGGTAAACGTTACTTAATTCATTACAAAAATAATACAAAAGAAAACACATTTTTATGTAAATGTATTCAGTCATTCATTCACTTTCTTCTTTCCTTCCTTTACCGCTGCCGGTAGTTTTTTCTATATTTGTATTTAATAACTTGTAGGTGTATTTATTTCCGTATAAAACTGTTTTGCTTGGGTCATGAAATGCTGATAATGGTGTGCCAGGGCCTACGTGCATATGACAAATGTCATTGATTATTTTCACCTGTATGTAGATCATCAGTCCTTTAAAAAGTGCCACATCTACACTTTCATGGCAAATAATGCCAACAAACTTAGAATTTGGCAAGTTAGTTTTGCTGTCATTTAAAGGCCTACTGAAAGCCACTACTAGCGACCACGCAGTCTGATGGTTTATATATCAATGATGAAATCTTAACATTATAACACATGCCAATACGGCCGGGTTAACTTATAAAGTGACATTTTAAATTTGCCGCTAAACTTCCGGTTCGAAACGCCTCTGAGGATGACGTATGCGCGTGACGTAGCCCGGGGAACACGGGTATGCCTTCCACATTGAAGCCAATACGAAAAAGCTCTGTTTTCATTTCATAATTCCACAGTATTCTGGACATCTGTGTTCGTGAATCTGTTGCAATTATGTTCATTGCATTATGAACAAAGAAGCTGAGCAAGCAAAGAAGAAAGTTGTCGGTGCGAAACGGACGTATTTTTCGAAAGAAGTCAGCAACAACAGTACACAGCCGGCGCGTCTTTGTTTACATTCCCGAAAGATGCAGTCAAGATGGAAGAACTCGGATAACAGAGACTCTAACCAGGAGGACTTTTGACTTCGATACACAGACGCCTGTAGAGAACTGGGACAACATAGACTCTTACCAGGATTACTTTAATTTGGATGACAAAGACGCAGACGTGCTACTGTGAGTATGCAGCTTTGGCTTCTAAACATTTGATCGCTTGACCGTATGTGCGCAACTTTTTTTTTGCGTATGTACGTAACTTTTTTAAAATATATAAGCTTTATGAACCTTGGGTTAGGTGAACGGTCTTTTGGGCTGAGTGATTGTGTGTGTTGATCAGGTGTTTGAATTGTATTGGCGTGTTCTATGGAGCTAGGAGCTAGCAGAGGAGCTAGGAGTTAGCATAACAAAGACGTAGGTGTTTTTATGCAGGATTAATTTATGTCATATTAAATATAAGCCTGGTTGTGTTGTGGCTAATAGAGTATATATATGTCTTGTGTTTATTTACTGTTGTAGTCATTCCCAGCTGAATACCAGGTACCGTGAGTATGCAGCCTTGGCTGCTAAACATTTGATAGCTTGACCGTATGTGCGCGTCACGTACGTAACTTTTTAAAAATATATAAGCTTTATGAACCTTGGGTTAGGTGAACTGTCTTTTGGGCTGAGTGATTGTGTGTGTTGATCAGGTGTTTGAATTGTATTGGCGTGTTCTATGGAGCTAGGAGCTAGCAGAGGAGCTAGGAGCTAGCATAACAAACACGTAGGTGTTTTTATGCAGGATTAATTTGTGGCATATTAAATATAAGCCTGGTTGTGTTGTGGCTAATAGAGTATATATATATGTCTTGTGTTTATTTACTGTTGTAGTCATTCCCAGCTGAATATCAGGTCACCCCCGGCTCTCACAGCATCTTCCCTATCTGAATAGCTTCAACTCCCCACTAGTCCTTCACTTGCACTTTACTCATCCACAAATATTTCATCCTCGCTCAAATTAATGGGGAAATTGTCGCTTTCTCGGTCCGAATCTCTCTCACTTCATGCGGCCATCATTGTAAACAATAGGGAACTTTGCGTATATGTTCAATTGACTACGTCACGCTACTTCCGGTAGGGGCAAGCCTTTTTTACTCTAGCTAGGGCTGGGCGATAGATGGAATATACTGGATATATCGCGGGTTTGTCTCTGTGCGATATAGAAAATGACTATAGGGTGATATTGGAGTACATGTTCTCACACAGTTGCGGGCATTACACTACAGCAGGGGTCACCAACCTTTTTGAAACCAAGAGCTACTTCTTGGGTACTGATTAATGCGAAGGGCTACCAGTTTGATACACACTTAAATACATTTGCTCAATTTACCTTTAACTCTATGTTATTATTAATAATTAATGATATTTACACTTAATTGAACGGTTTAATAGAGGAGAAAACACGAAAAAAAGGACAATTAAATTTTGAAACATAGTTTATCTTCAATTTCGACTCTTTAAAATTCAAAATTCAACCGAAAAAAATTATTTATTGAACATCATTAGTAATATTTCCTGATTAAGATTAATTTTAGAATTTTGATGACATGTTTTAAATAGGTTAAAATCCAATCTACACTTTGTTAGAATATATAACAAATTGGACCCAGCTATATTTCTAACAAAGACAAATCATTATTTCTTCTAGATTTTCCAGAACAAAAATTTTAAAAGAAATTCAAAAGACTTTGAAATAAGATTTAAATTTGATTCTACAGATTTTCTAGATTTGCCAGAATAATTTTTTTGAATTTTAATCATAATAAGTTTGAAGAAATATTTCACAAATATTCTTCGTCGAAAAAACAAATTAAAATGTATTTATTATTCTTTACAATAAAAAAATAAATTTACTTGAACATTGATTTAAATTGTCAGGAAAGAAGAGGAAGGAATTTAAAAGGTAAAAAGGTATATGTGTTTAAAAATCCTAAAATCATTTTTAAGGTTGTAGTTTTTCTCTAAAATTGTCTTTCTGAAAGTTATAAGAAGCAAAGTAAAAAAAAATATGAATTTATTTAAACAAGTGAAGACCAAGTCTTTAAAATATTTTCTTGGATTTTCAAATTCTATTTGAGTTTTGTCTCTCTTAGAATTAAAAATGTCGGGCAAAGCGAGACCAGCTTGCTAGTAAATAAATACAATTTAAAAATTAGAGGCAGCTCACTGGTAAGTGCTGCTATTTGAGCTATTTTTAGAACAGGCCAGCGGGCTACTCATCTGGTCCTTACGGGCTACCTGGTGCCCGCGGGCACCGCGTTGGTGACCCCTGCACTACAGGCTCTTCTCACTCTTTCTTGTCTCTCCTTCTCACAGAGACATAAAACAAGCGCACCTTCTTACATACGTCACATACTGTCACGCGTGCAACGTCATACATCCTCGCCGAGCAGAGAGGTAGCGACACGGGTAAAGTTAGCTGTGGTGCGAGTGGTAATACGAGAGAAAGGTGTGAATCTGGTAACAAATGAAGGAAGAAGAATTAATTCCCAAGAAAACCAGCAGGGGGTCCATTGTCTGGCGGTGGTTTGGCTTCAAGCGGGAAGATGTTGAACAGACAACTGTAATATGTCAAGTATGCGGCAAAAGCGTTGCTACAAAAAGTTAATTACTTTGAAGTCCACCAATAAAAATGCAATAAAAGGGGATGGAAATTTGACTCGGCAAATATAAACAAAACAAAACACTGTTTTGACCCGGAAAAGACAGGGTCGGTTAAAAATTAAAAAAAATCCTCTGGGACGCGCGGACTTACAAAAATGCTCGTCTTTGGGACAGAAGGACAAAATCTGTATTTCCCCACAAAATATGGACGTTTTGAAAATTATGACATAAAAAGTCGTAATTATAAAATAAAGTCATGATTATGGAAGAAAAGTCGACATGATATTAAAGTTCCACATAATTAAGAGACACAATTTCGAAATTATGAGATAAGACGTCACAATGTGATATATGATAAAATTATGAGATGAAATGTCATAATTATGAGATAAAGTGTCAAAATTATGAGGTATGATGTCAAAATTATGAGATAAAAAATCATAATTATGCGATATGATGTCAAAATTATGAGATATGATGTCAAAATTATGAGATATGATGTCAAAATTATGAAAAACAAAGTTGTAATGATAAACTCGAAATTATGAGGTCTAAAGTCATAATTACGAGATAGAAAGTCATAATTATGAGATAAAATGTCAAGATTATGAGATAAAAAGTCATGACATAAAAATGTCATAATTATGGGATAAAAAGTCATAAGATAAAATGTTCCTAGTTATGAGAGAGAAGACGAAATTATAAGATAAAATGTCGAAATTGTGCAATAAAAAGTCATAATTATGAGATAAAATGTCGAAATTATGAGATCAAATTTCATAATTATGAGATAAAATGTCAAAATTATGAAATATAAAGTCGCAATGATAAGATAAGAAACTCGAAATTATGAGATAGAAAGTCATAATTATGGGATAAAAAGTCAAAATTATGAGATAAAATTTCATAATTATGAGATAAAATGTCAAGATTATGAGATAAAAAGTCATGATTATGGGATAAAAACTCATACTTATAAGATAAAAAGTCAAAATTATGAGATAACATTTCATAATTATGAGATAAAATGTCCAAATTATGAAATATAAAGTTGCAATGATAAGATAAGAAACTCGAAATTATGAGATGAAAATTCATAATTATGGGATAAAAAGTCAAAATTATGAGATAAAATGTCAAGATTATGAGATAAAAAGTCATGATTATGGGATAAAAACTCATACTTATGAGATAAAAAGTCAAAATTATGAGATAACATTTCATAATTATGAGATAACATTTCATAATTATGAGATAAAATGTCATAATTATGAGATAAAATGTCATAA